>NW_028323392.1:0-52941 GCF_984573655.1 Nuphar pumila | reverse complement strand
CCGATGGCAGACGCCGCAGAATATGCCTCTGTGGTCGGGAGCCTCCTGCATCTGGCACAGTGCACGAGGCCAGACATAGCCCTGGCAGTGGGCGCGCTGTCTGCCTATGTGCAAGCTCCGTCGGCGACGCACTGGGAAACCGTGCTCGTGCGGTACGTCGGCCACACGGCTCACCTATATATCACCTACGGACGCGCCACGGTGCCCCTCCAGACTTGGTGTGATGCCAATTACGCGTCGTGTATCGACACAAGGCGCAGCATCAGGGGGTACGTTGCTGCGATGTACGGCGGGGCCGTCTCGTGGAACTCCAAGAAGCAGGTCACGACAGGCCGCAGGCAGCGTATCGCGAGAAGGATTGGCGATCCGCTAGCTTGAGCCCGACCTTGGCTTGCTTTCGCAGGACTTCCCGGTGACAGGCCCGTTCACCATTTTCTGTGACGCAGCGGCGCTTGTCCTCCTGAAGGACAGGAAGGAGGGCGCGCGCGTCAAACACATCGACATCATACACCACTTCGCCCGCGATCGCGTGGCCAGTGGGGAGCTGTGCTTTGTAGATCAGTGGATAACGTATCTGATTGCATGACCAAGGCGCTGCCGCGCCCCGCTCACGTTGTCTGCCAAGTTGGTTTGGGAATGCTGTCTGTCGGGGAGAAGTAGGCTCCATGTGTGCGAGAGAACGCTCTCATTCCTTTGTTCTGCATTGCGTTCTCTGGGGGAGTGTTGAGATGTAGCCTCAGGAGTTAGGATTCTGTGTGTGTTTGTTATTGCAGAGCAGTTGGGCCTGACCTGAGGAATTTTGCAGTACTGTTGTGGCGAATGCCCTCAATCCATAAGTACGAAATCGCTAGTGATAAATTTAAGTATCAAGTCAAATACTCCACCCACGTGTCGTTTATCATCAGCCTGAAGAATGCAGAGATGTTGCACTCTCACCTCAATGTTTCCAACCACAAGGCCCTCTGGACATCGAAAGCAGCACTTAACGGGCACATAGACAAGGAAGTCCAGTTCATGAACAGCCAATGTTGCAGTTTGTTGCGGGTTTTGATAATGATGCACCCTTGAACAACGCCGCCGCATCCATACTGCGTAGATGGCAATGATGCTGTATATTTTGGCAACACTACCGCATCCGCGTGGACATTGGCAACTCCAAGTACTACTTGGGAATCATGCTAGCAATACCATTACGCGAGGCGGACACCTCTGGACCAGCCTGGCCGTTCCATTACCTGAACTGACATGTCTTGTCTTTGTCTTTATCCCAAACAGAACGATGTCACAGCTGACAAAAATCACCCATCAGTTTACCATTCTCTAAAACGCAGAGCTCTTCTGTGGTTTCACATAATTCTGTAGCTACAGGTCGCTGAATTTCATCATTCGATGCCTAGCCAAGACGGACTTGGATGAAGCGGTTGCAAAGGTGGGCGAATACTACAAGCTTGGAGTTGTCATCGAGGCAGCCACTTACTCTCAAATTGCTGCTAAGAGCTTGACAGCAGGGAACTTCGAGCTGGCTGAACAGATGCTTGAAGAAAGGGATTATTTATGACGATGAAAAGTGCAGCATATAGAACAGAGCAGCACCTGATCATCTAGAGATACTGCCTGTTTGCATCCATGTGAATTGGCGGTCAGCACCTGTGAGATGTAGCATTTATGACCTTTTTCGACGGAGGGCTTCTTCCCACTTTGAAAAACACATTCCTTGCACAAGGTATACAGTGGTCGCATGACATTTCTGTATCTTTAAGATGTAGTTCTGCAGCTCGTTTCTTTGTTCCGCTTGGCAGCAGCATGGCCTGAAGACAAGCACATCAAAGCACCATCCCCTTGCCTTGCGTGTTTTGATGGTACATGGTGTATCAGGACCCGGCTAAGTGAGCTGCGTTGCCCTGGTCGTGTGAACCTGGCGGTGTGACGTTACTCCTACGGTGAGGCCCAGCCTGCACATGCAGTAGCTTTAGAATCAGATCTGCATGTGCCTTGATAGATTGCCCTTTGAAAAAAGCCATTGCTTCATGGAGATTGCTGAATTCAACCTCTCTCAAGAATCAGCAATGGTTCTACGCTCGGTGAACAATTGCTTGTAGAGCATCTGAAAGGCATCTATCACAGGGATGTGTGCTTGTACTGGGGTACTCTGGTTTATACATAGTGCGATTAGTGACTCATCTGTGATGCGCCTGCTTGCCCTTCTAGCTTGCACGCTCTGATTGCATGATCGCCTTTATTTCGGAACTCGCGGGGCTTGCTTCAGGTGTTTTATTTCGAGCTACTGGTTAGCTCGAAATAGACCCTCCTCCGCCGAGTTATCACAGCTGACGCTATAAGAGTCATATTACGACCCTCAGCCTGAGGCTCAGGAACTGTTTGTCAAACGCTATCAAGTAACCGTTGCTGAATCTTGAAAGCTAGTGTAAGCATCGTCCGCGCATGCATGCGTACTTAGCGCGTGGCAGGAACTTGTGTTGAAATAATGACTCATCAAGCATCTGCGACCCCGCGCTCTCTGTGCCATGAACTATGGCATACACAGTGGCGAGATCTCATCATCAAATGACGACACGATGATGATTTCTTGATTAATCCTGGTATCGCAGGCATCCCTTTGATCAGGGAACATTTCGGCGCTAAAAGCGATAACGCGCTCACTGGCTTACACGACCATTATGTTAAAAAAGTCAGACAAAAGTGCACAGACATACAATCCACCTTTCCAACAATGTGGAAAGACTTGCTTCTCTTGACATATTGGTTTGCAAGGATGGACGCCATCTTAACGTGAGCGAAAAAGCAATTTTGAAATGGTTTGAATTTTCGACTTTGAATCCTAGTGAGTCAGGCACTTGCTTCGCAGCGAGTGACACCATCGAGACTATTAAAGCGAGCTGCGTCGACCTCAAAGATTATTCGCTCTTTCATAACAGTTGACGTCCTCGTTCACATTTCTGACAGTATGGCGTGTTCTATCGAGCCTCTGGTCTTCGTTCCACTCTCCATGGAGGCGAACGCCGCTTTTTGGAAGGAAGGCGAAGAAATCTTCAAGCGCTTTCACAATAAGCGCCATGTTCTCGACAAATTTGACGTGAAATGCGCCCTGACCGCCCTCCATGGTTGTCGTCCGTCTCAGGTATTGTAATGTTTACGTTTCCGGTCGAACCCTCGGAGGCGCAGGTCGCACAAGCCCTTCCCACACGTTTCATTTCCTCTTTGACCCTGTGTTGTTATAAGTATTGTTCTGCGCGCGCCGTGTACTTGACTAGCATACAACAATTGGTCTGTGCTGACCAGGCTCAGTCGTAGGTTGGCGCGCAGACTTTGTATCGATACAGCACGTTTCACAGCTCCACGCAATATAATGCACATTTGGAATGCCAGTGAGCATCTTCAGTCCCATTGCCATTCTCAATCTCTTTATCATCTGATTGTCAAGGATGCTGATATCTTTTGTGTGCAGGCGGAGGTGCTCAAGGTGATGCGATTGGGTGGGAAAGGCGGGCTCCACCTCTCGGCTTGGCTCGACTACGTTACAACGTGGAAATCTCAGTCCCCAAACAGAAAGATTCGGGAGACATTCACGCTTCTCGACCGGACCGGGAGCGGATATATTTCTAGGGCTGTGTGGCACAGCGCCGTCACCAGCGTCGCACCCAACATCAAACCAGATGTCGTGGACGACGCCTTCGACGCCGTGGACAGCAACAGGGACGGTAGGATTGACTGTGACGAGTTCGTCGCACTGATGGCAGCCATCACTCTGTACCAGTAGAGGCAGCTGTGGCATGAATAGGCGCCAATGTACTATATAGTTTTCTATGCTGTCCACGCTGCACCACAGCAGCCTGTGCTTGATTATGATTACGTGACCTTTCGTCGTGACGGACGCACTGCAAAGTGCACCTGAGTGTCAGGCTGACAACGGTATCGCATGATAGGGTTCATATGTATGTTGTTTCGATGAAACCAAGGTATAGCCAGCACAACCTTTGGCCTGTCACTGACTCTGATACTGATGGATTCTGGTACACATGTTCAATTCCTAGCTTAGCTGGCTTTGCTTTGGCATTCACCCGTAAAGATTGTGCTTGTGTTTTTTCGGTTTGCATTTTCCTGGTGAGCACCATCAGATTTGTATGTTGTTATCGAATTGTGGGATGTCCTTGTATGTTTGTATGCATTTGTGTCTCTTGTGTCACGTCAGACTGTAATCAGGGCACTCAGTGTAAAGGCCTGTCTCAAGACCAGAGGTGCATCCAGTTCAAACGCACTACTTAAAGCGTTGGACATACTCCAGACAAAAATTTAGAACTGCCTTTCAGGTTATTTCATCCCCTGTCTGACCGTCCATTCTGGGTCCAAACCCCAGGTCACTGCATGTTCAACTTGACAGTTCAAGCCCAGTCACTGCAGGTGAGTTGTACCGCGATTGCGTCCCAGCAGAGCACTACCTCGATGTGGCACAGTGCAGTAGAACAGTGCGGTTAAGAGCCACACAAGTTGAAGGTGCCAACAGAAGCGCCTGCACAAGCAATGTGAGTCCGCCTAGCGGGCTGATTGACACTTCAACCCTCCATATTCAACAGTAGAAGTAGTAGAACATAGAACATTCAATCATGCATGCTCGTGAAATCATAAAAAAGCTTTGCGAAATCAAGTGCCAACATGCGAGCTCAATGCTTCTGATTGGAAGGTATTTGGATACACCGTTTATCGGTTGTTGGTGTCATACACTAACAAACACCCCCAAGGTAGAATTTCTTTACTTGTGAATACCACAACGGCATCTCACCCCCAATGATGCCTGCGGAGTGATGGCATCAAGGGCTGGCATGCATGACCAGACAGCTGCCTGCCAAAATCCTTCCATGTCGATGCCCACCAATTCCACCATTTTGCAAGTTCACGACTTGCAAGATAGAGGTTCATCTCAGGGTGCTGCCCCAGACCGTTTGCACCGACGACCAACGCCAGCAGTCCCACTGCAATGAAAAGCACCATAGCACCTTCAGCGCTGCCCCATCTCCTTCGTGGTCGGCCCATGTGGTAACACCAGTGTCACCAGTTTGCCCATGTGGTATCACTGGAGACTGGCAAATCTCGAGTATGCGATGGAGCGTGAGAGTGGAGGGAAGCCGCATAAGACTCACACCACTGGAGCCAACATCGCATTACATCCCAAGGCTGCCATCGTCACGTTCCCCATGCGGACTCCACAGGCGCACGCTGCTGCAAGTTGTGGCAGTGTCTACGAGCAACGGCCGCCTATTGCTCAACGCCCTGCTGACGAGAGCTGCAAGCACATGCGACCCCCGTAGCTGCGTGTCGGAGGAGCCGTAGCTGTGTCCGTCTGCCAGCTTACTGAACCCGTCCGCGATGTGCACCGCGACTTGCAGATTGAGCGGCAACCCCAGAGTGTGCGTGGGGGGGGGGAATGACTCAGCATCCCGTGGGATGTTGGGTGGCTCGCAAAGTGCGCGAGATCCGTTGCGCGTTGAGTAGACTTCCCAGTGGCGGTTTTGGCTGGCGTCTACGAAGAGATAGACTGTTTCCAGCGGCTTGAGCCGAAAGCACATGAGCTTGTTCAGGATTGTCATGCAGTCGGCAATGATGATGGCGTTGCAGCCTTCGGAGAGCTGCGTGCTTGTGCGAAAGTCGTTAATGATGCGTTGCAAGCGGCCGTTGAGTCCTGGGATGTGGAGTTGGTTGGGAATGGCCCGTACCAAGCGCAGGGGGTCTACATATCCTCCAATGCGGTCCAGCAGCGCCCCTGCATGGTGGAGTTCATCAGTGCAATGCAAACATATGAGCTGTGCAGGCGACTGCATACCTCCAGATCGTGGACGCACAATCAGACCACCTAGGTGGTAACCCTCACAGGCATAGATGCTGCTCCCGCATCCCACACGCTCTGTTCCGCTCTGTGGCTTGGCTGGCGACCCCCGCACAGCTTCATCACCTGGCAATGACCCCTGTTACTTCTCGGTCAAGACTCCTTTGCAGTGACTATCCTGGCATAGCAACCTCATCGCTGAGACTACCTGTCAGCGACCAAAGTGGGACAGCACGGTACATACCGGCAAACCTTCATCTGTTAACCAATGGTTGAAAAGTGCTGAACATCGCACCTGTGAGTTGAGCATCCACGATGGACAACTCAATGAGTTTGTCCCACAGTGAGTCATCACCCTGGCTGTTCACAAAAACAATCGCCTGCGGGACGTCATGGAGTTGACTCACGATGAGCTGAAGAGCGTCCTCCACGCGTCCCATGCGGCCCAGCACATACACTTCCTCCCGAACCAGCGAATGCTGCTGACAGACAAGCATGGCATTCTCCAGGCTGGTAGTTCTTGCTGCTGTGAAGGAACTGGAGCAAGAAGTCCGGCATGAACTCGGCATACAACGCCACCTGCAGCAGGCAATGGTGATTACATGACCATATGTGTTACATGAGATGGGCCACATTAATAGCTCATAGCTCTCTCGTTTTCTGTCAGTTGAACGTGCGTGGCATTTCTCGGGATGCTTAGATTCCAATGTAGCACTTGGAGTTTCAATGTCTATGTGGATGTCGATGCGTTGTAAAAGATACATCATCATGCGCATCCGAGGAAGACACTCCAACAGCCACTGCGCAGTGAGCTATCTGGTTCTGTGGCCAAACTTTCAAGACAGTTTTCGGATGTGGTCAGAGGGGACGCAAGGCCCTGTACTGCCAAATGAATAGGACTCTCGTTGGATTGAGCCTGTGACACTGATTCTGAGAGTGAATTGCATGAAGGCACCCCCCAAAAGAACCAATGGGTGGCTTTTTTGGTCACTAGTGACTACCTCATTTCTCTCAGGGTAGAATCACCAGAATGAAGGCATTTCAGGCCACGGCAAGCCAGAGTTTCCGCCTCAGGCCATGGCGACGGTAGCACCGATTCCCAAATTTGCGCTTGGCGTCGCCAATATCTATGCAGATGCAGCACATTTACAGAAGGATAAATCGTCGACGACGTCATCATCGTAGAGCCCATGTCTCATCAATGGGCTTAGGCGGCACATCAACTGCGTGATATGTCGCCCCACGATGCGTGACAAGCAGGAAGCGTGTGCGCAGGCAGAGCGCTTGACTGCTGACAGATCAGTGCAGCAAGAGAGGCAGCGGTGCCGAGCAAGACGGGGGCGGCAGACCTGGACGTCGTGGAAGTCGAGGGCGGCGGAACGGTCCTTAGTAAATAGGCCATGAAGGTAGAGGTGCAGGCGGCGGCGCCAGACAGTTGCCTCCTCGTGTCGGCCGCTGCGCTCGGCGGCCTGCTCCAGGCTCTGGATGTTGCGGCACACGTCACGCACGGGAACCGACTCGCTGTGCTCGACCAGCAGCGAGATGGCGTCGGCTTCGTCCACGTTCATCAGCATCGGGGCGTATCGCGGGAGGCCTGAGAAGAGGCGCATCTTGCGAACAAAACGCGAGCACTCCTGGATCCTCCAGGTGGATGTAAATGTTCAGCGCCTGCTCGTGGCGGTTCTGCAGCCTGTACAGGTGCGCCAGAACCTGCAAATGGCGATGCACTGGTTCACCAGCCGACGAGGGTTGTGGACAAATAGCAAAAAAACAGGATCTTCATCATGTCTGAGAAACGGACACTCAGCGAGCACTTGGATCCACGTCAGGTGAACAGCAGGTGTCGACCACAATGCAAAGAAATCCAATAGTCTTGTATAATGATCGTAATCTACACATGCAGATACGTAGTCACATTTGCCGCCCATCAGGCGCATGCAAACCATTCTCACATGCACAGATATACGCAAGAATCAGACAGCACAAGCTGAAATGCAATACGCTCAGGTTCGCAAGCAGTCCATCCTTTCGACATTCGCTGGGCTGAGAGAGCATCCACGCAACCAACAACGGACGTTGCGAGGTGCAAACCTGCAGCATGGGGGCCTGGGAGGGCTCTGGGAGGGAGGCGAGGCGCTGGGTGGCGCGCTGGACGAGATCGTCGACTTTGATGATGGAGGGCGGCCACTTGCGGAGGAGCTCCAGCAAGCGCGGGTGGTCCGACGTGCGGCTCATGAAGGATGTGAGCACCATGAAGTATGCCGTGTGGCCCAGCAAGGGCGCCTGTGTCGGCACAAACGGTGCCAGCACTGGCAACTGCCTCCGCTGCCCAAATTCAAACACCAGCCGCTCCCACGCCTGCATTCGCCGGTACGAATCGTCACGTTCACATCACTGCACCTTTGACTTGTCAACCTCCTACGAGGGACAGGGGGCCGGTTGACGTATTCCCTCTTGCGGTTTGGTTGCCGAGTCTGCATTCAGCCTGCTGGCAGCTACGCAGATCGTTTGTTTGCTTGTACCAGGCTGATGACCGTCTGGAAGTGCAAGTGAAAGCGATGGGCAGCTCGAGATAAACAGCCAAGCACCAGCAAACAAACCGCATTCATTTATTACTGCATCCAGACCACCTAACTGCCAGAAATTACCGTATCGCCGCTGACTGTTCAATCACGCTAATATTCAAGCTTTGTCCGAATCCCGCAAACCATTCAACCGTAGGTACATTCAACCGGGATTCTTTGTTATGTCAGCTCCGATAATTAGATAGTAAACATCGATATTTGTTTGACCAAAATGTTCTGGAGATTTAGGATGAAACGTTCTCAATCGGCCTTTTTTTTGCAATTTCGTTTGAATATTTAGCGGCAGTACGGTACTCAAGCTCTCTCCCTTATTTGTTTCCAGACTGCTGGCGCTGTTTGCGTACGTCACGCATGCGCTGTTGGAAAGCCTTCAGCGCTCGAATACTTTACACGGCATCGCCGCCGAAAGGTCTGACGGCAGCTCATGTTGTAATACGAGACCGATTGACAAAACACACACGCACCTCGCGGTCATCGCCGAGGAGTTTTGCAGCTGCTCGAGCAGCGGCCTCGAATTTGTCGCGTTGCATGAGGTCCGCGATGTAGGCAGAAACGCTCTCTTTGCGAGTCTCCGGACGCACGTAGCTCGCTGCCTGCACCACCTCCACAGCCGCAGCAAACTTGCCGCGCTGCACCAGCCACGCTGCCTGGTCATCGGCATCGCAGGGTTTCCCGAGCACGATCGTGCGCGGCGTGAGCACATAGTATAGCGGCTCGTCTTCGTCCTGCCACCACTTGTCCAGCAGGGAGTTGGCGGGGGTCGTGGGGACTGCACCTGCACCGTTCGCCGGAAGGTGCTGCTGCGTCAACGCTGTGTAGCGCTCCGGGTACCAGGAGACGAGGCGAAGTAGGTGGGGATCGCCTGCAAAGAAGCCTCTCTCACTTTCATGACTATGTAAAGCGCAATGGCAACTCTGTCACACACACAGACTGACTTCAGGCAGTTCGTTCCTGATGGAGCGCCAGGGTGGCGAGGCCAAGGAGATAACTTTGGCGGACTGTATCCCCTGAACAAGCTGCAATATACATGTCCCTGCACCCCAAAGACGATATAAAGGAAGGTAATGTAAAAACCCACACCTTTGTTCATCTTGTCCACCTGTATGAGGTCGGAACACAGCTCTGTGCCCTGGAAAGTCATAATCTTCAGCTGGGGCCCAAGCGACCTGCTGTGTGCCTGACTTGCACTGACCTCGACAGGCTCACCTGGAGCAAGTGCAGTTTGGGCCCCCTTGCTCCCAGATGCCACCTTGGCATTCGACCCGTCCGCCCCAGCAGCAGTTGAAGGCAAGCTATTGCTGCCTGAATTGTTTTCGGCATCCTGCTGACTCATGCCAGACACCTTCTCCCCCTTCTCCCCCGCTGTGTCCGAGTCCCCAGCCGACGGCGGAGCCTCTGCCGTCGTGGATTTGACCAACTCGTCCGTAAGACTCCCTGACTCGATGTCCGCATTCGAGTCCAACAAAGCAGTGGAACCATCCGCAGGAGCCCGGCCCCGTTCTGCAGCATCGGTTCCTTCAGGGGTTTGCTCTGCACTCTTTGTGTTGTTACTCTCTGCCCCCTGGCTGCGTACTGCAGGAGCATCTATCTGTTTGTCGCCGTTTCGAGTTGCTGCGTTTGCGGTAGTGGTAGTTGGTGGCTGACTGGATGCCTCCCCCGAGGCGGACGCTTGAGCGGAACGAATCAAGGCGGACTCATGATGAGTCGCAGGCCTTTGGCTGGAAGGATCTGCGAGTACAGCAAGATCGGGGCCGAACGGCGCAACGCCATGCACGCGGAAATTTGTCAAGAAGGATGCTACAAGCTGAAGCCCCAACCCCGTCGGAATGAGGGGTGCGGCACGAGTGGATCCATCCACAGGCACACGGGCATAGCTACTGATCAATCTGCATGCAGCCAAGGTTTCAACTACATTTTCATTTCACACACGCCTGTTTGAGATCGCCAAGATACGGGATCACCGCACCTTCACTGAGGAGTCAAACAGTTGCGAACAGCGGAGCAAGGTGTGACAAACAAGGGGTGACAAACATGTTGTAACGGCATACCTGACAACCTGCACGGCATGCGGCCAAGCAAGCAGTAAAAGGTCCTTGCCGACACATTTGATACTGCAGTGCCCTGTGCCTGCACTTGGGGGCCGAGGCAGGTGCACGCCGTGACGGTGCGCTGACGCATCATGGATGAAAGCATGCACACCCACGTCCGTGGCCCAAGCAATGGTGGAGTGATTCCATACAATGCTGTGAATCTTTCCCTCTCCAGATGCCAGCACGTGCTCCCTATTCCCGATCCACCCCTGCATACCAAAATGCGTATGTGTGCTGTTGCACAGCGCACGTGGCACTTGCCAGAAAGAAGTGAGTGCTCCACAAGTTGAGATATGCATAACCGAATGCTCGCAGACATAGTAAAGCATCAACTCTCGCAGCATGTCAGATCAATATGCCAGACCCCAGATGTCGTGCAACTAAATGATTTACCAAAGGTACAAAATGTCAGCTTCCTCTGCCCTTCTGGCACGTAGCGGTAGACAGAAAGAACCAGCTGACTTATGTGTGACCCCCGAATTCTCCCAACCCTACAGAATTTGTGTAGACCAAGCTGCCTGTGCAACATTTTTGCTCGAGAACCGGCATGCTTCATGGTGACACGCGTGGGCTCACCTTTGCAACGAGAACAACCTGGCCGGATTGAGTGCCAACCGCCACCTCACGCGTCTGCCGCTCCGCTACCCACGGGTTCACTGCTATGCATGTGGGGCGTGTTGCTGATGCCGTCTGCGTCTTCCAGGGACGCTCATCCGGGCTGTAAACGTTGCGAACCTGAATAACATAGCATGCAGATACATAGCCTGCCTTTGCCCAAATCACCTGGATTGCAGCATGCACAGGCGACTGTGCCGTTGTGCAGCCAAAACGAATTCCCCTGCCCCATCAGAAAAGGTGATGACATGTCAGCAGCACCGTCTCTGCAAGGTACAGGACTGATGTTTGGCTGGCAAAAGGGCTCTTGGAGAGCCCAATGCAATCAACATTTTAGAGCAGCAAAACGCATGTGACTTCGTTCTGTACCTCGAAAGGCACCAGGATTCCCGGATGAACGGAGGTCGGGGTTTACTTTGCCTAGAAGATGCTGCAGGAATCGACAGTATGGGTTAGAGTACAATTAAGTGCAGGCCGCGTGTTCGTGCACGTGAATCCCTTTTCCAATAACAAGGAACACTTCCATCATGCAAATCCGTGGTGCCCGGCGAACATTGCCGATGGGATGCCTCTGGCACCAACCCTAACAGCGCACATCGACAGATGGGGAAAGGTTCGCACCACTATCGTGTTGTCCTCTGCGCAGGATGCCAAAAATTCCAGGCTGCGGTCAAATGCAAGACCGGTGACAGGAGTCACATGATCACGGAGAAGCTGAATCTGTACGTGCATATTGCTAATGTTAGGGGACGACATGGCATGAACGTGACCTCCTTACGAATGACCACGAGGATACCACCTCCACTTGATGTGTATCGATATAAATGACGGGCACCTGAATGCATTTTGCTCTCCTGTCGTTGAATATCCTCAAGGCGCTGGCACGTCATAAGGAGTGCCCGATGCGCACCTGATGTCCTTCGAAATCCAAAACATGGATTTCGCCACTGCGACATCCAAGCGCGTGTACTTTGTCAGAGGCTGTGAAGCAAGTCGCGGCATCGCTTGCAAGTATTGCAGGCGCATCTGCTTCCAAGTTACAATATTTCAACTGCGGCTCAGAGTCATCACCCACAGCATTTTCGTCCACATCAGAACCACTCATCCCCACCCATTTCACTCCCGAGATCCCCTACGTCTGCCTCGCGACCATCAACCACGTGCATACGCCATTCCGACGGAGTTATTAGCATCGTACAGACGTACGTGTGCCAGGGCAGGTTTCTCGTATCTCACACATCTCAGATCATCTGCTAAATATGTGGCGATATCGTCAAAGATCATGGCACATTGGTTGCCGATGTGAACCTGCAAGCTGGTGCCCTGTGGACACGCTGAGTCATGGGTTGTGCGGACATCTTGGACCAACGAAGGCTGGGGCAAGGCTGGGCGGGGGAATCACTGCGTAAGGCTATTGCGCATGATAGTGGGATTAGACGGGTGTTGTCTGGTCCCAATGCTGGCTTCCATACCCACGCTGCAGGCATTTCTCACATGATGAGGGGCGTGTGAGATGGTTGCATGCCTCCGACAGCTCCTGAGATGTCGAAGGCTGGCACGGCATACATCGCACGATACCCGGTGTGGAGAATTTGAAATCCAGTGTGGACGCCATGCATCTTGAACGACCGTGTAGTGTGGCGTTGCAGTGCGACCAAGACTGTTTTGGCATCGCACTTGGGCGCCAATGACGCCACTCGACCAGATTTTTTCTTGAAAATGCTACACAACAATGTCTATGCAACAAGTAGCCGCTTGATGAGGTCATGTAAGAATGGTGCATCGATGCCTTGGACACTGGCCTGGCAAACGTTGGCATACTCAATCACCCCAGGGCATACAAGTCAGCAGTGCAGACAACACAAAACCCATAGAGGAGGAGACTGCAGAGATGGCCAATTACCTTAGGACAAGTGCTTCTACAGTCGCATCCTGTTCAAAAGTCTATACCACATGGACCAGTCCAGTGCAACACTGCGCAACCTGTCCAACATGGCCGTCCTGATCCCACCAGAGGCGAATATATATGCTAGCCAGCAGTCTTGATGTACACGCCACACAACTCACAAGCACAGTGCTACAGTAACCACAATATATACGTACTACCCTATGCAAAATGTATGCAACAACACAGAGATTTGGCATGTGCATACATAACGCAATCGATAACGAGGCGTGGACATTGCCCTAAACAACTGCCGACCACTGACTAAGAGTCCTGGAATCATCGTCAGCTTCCAGTCTCCCGCAGCTTTTTCACAATGCGCTCGCTGTACTTTCGGATGGTGCTGTCTGATGACGACAGAAGGCCCTGGATGACTTCCACGCAGTTGACGCGCTGAAGTTCTGCGTGCAATCCTTGGTGTGCTGCCATGTTGCCCAGGGAAAAGAGGGCAATGCGTTTGGGGTGAGGATCCCTGTTCTCGGGAGGAGGTCCCCGGACGATGTCCACCAGAGCCTGCAAGCTGACAAGCACGATTGAAGCGTAGTGCATGGGAGGATGCATGGGCATTGGGAGAACGTCATAAGCACCCAGAGTGGATGCAGCCATTTGCAGCAGTAAGAATTTTTCTTTTAATCACATGGACCCTGGCAACTCCAGGTGCTGTGCAATCTCATGGCCCGTCGCGTCAGAATTTGCAGCCTATGCCTAGATGCATGTACATGCGCTGAGTCAACGTGGTGTGAGTGCAGCGAGAGATAAGCTCATGAGATGGACCTGCATAATAGATGGATGCGTAGTAAAGTTCGACGCAGTTTTGTTTGCGCTCGTCGTGCGTGAATCTCTTACGTAGAAGATCGAAGCACATGAGATCATCATATCAGCATAAGGCTGCTGGCGAACCACCACAGACAAGATATACCGTAACCTTACCAACAAACGGGCGAGCATTTTCATGGGAGCGTGGCATTTTTTCTATATACATACCTTAAACGTCAACCTAGTTTCTCTATGCAAACTTGGCGGCGAGTCCAAAAGTGTGACCGTGACTGCCCATTTGCTGGTGTTACGGTAGATGATGGCAAAGCAAAGTCCAAAAAATAGTCATGTAAGCGAACCTGAACAGCGCCGGCGGAGACCATGTCGGTCAACAGCTCCGTGCCGTTTCGCACAAGGTTGCCCAGCGCGCCTGCAGCGTTGCCACGTGTCTTGGTTTCCTCGTCCCATAGCAGCGCCACCAGAGGCACGATGCTGCTCCGAAGCTGAGGGTACAGCTGCTCGTTGTGGAACGCGGAGTTGCCGATTGCAAAGCACGCAAACTTGCGCGTCGCTCGGTCGGGGTCGCCGCACCTCTCCACCAGTGTCTTGATGATGAGGTTCTTCTGCAGGTGCTGGTAGAAGTAGCCACTGTGCCTGCAGAGGTTACCTGCACGCAGAGTGCCAGCAGTTTGCAGACGTTTGGTCGATGGCAGGGTCAAAATTTTGTCGGTCGTCGCCAGTGTCTAACCAACGGCCGTTGTGTCCACGCAGTTTTCTCCATACGGTTTTCTCGCAGACTGGAAGAGAAAAGGCACTACGTCATGCTTCAGGATTCGCAAACGCCTCTTGCAAGAAGCAGAGTCATCGGAACTCCGGTTCATGAGCCGAGAGCAGGCGCACAGCACGATCGGTATTATATGTGCAGCCAATGAAAGACAGCTCCATGAGCCAGCCGAGCAAAAAGAGATTGTACCGATGAGGTTACACGCGCGAGCGCGGACGGGGGCATCTGGGTGCATGAGCAGCATCCGCACAGCGCCATACATCTGTGCGCGGTGGATGATGTCGTAGTTTGTGGGGCCGTTGGATTCGGTGCGAGCCATGCGAGCCAGCTGGCTTGTGATGAGCAGCGCCTCCACCAGCACGTTCTGTGGGTTGCCTTCTCGTAAGAGCTTTTGCATCAGGCTTGCTTGCATGCCGCCCGCCTGCACAGCGAATAACATTAGCAAGCTTACCTGCATATCGCTCCGCTGCGCCTGCAGTTTGTTGAGTTTCAGTCAAACGACCATGGCAACAATACCGAGGAATAGAGCGACGCCAGGAAACGGAGACAGCCAGCTCAGCTCATGCATGGGGACAAGATCGCAGATCGCCGATATAATCGGCGGCATCTATTCGCTGGGCCTGTACATGAGCGTACATCTGGCACCAGAGATCTTGATTTCCTTATATAAGTATGGAGATGATGATCCAACACATGAGCAGCCGGCTGCGCTTTTGTACAGCGCTGAAGAGAGTGTGCGTCGAGGTTGCAGCCGTGGTGCGCACGGTGCAGGAGTAAAAGGAGTGTACCTCGAGGAACTCAGCGGCAAAGCTCTCCGCTACCTTGTTGTCAGGCGCTAGCATGAACTTGGAGAGCAGCGACAGCGGCACGCCGCAGTCGGCAGCGTTCATGAAGTCCATGGCATGCACGATGTGCTGCGCAGCGTGCTGCCTCAGCAAGTTGTCTTGGAACTCCTTTAGCTCCTCCTGCAGCTACAATGTCAGGTTTACCGCTTCATGCTCGCGTGTCCTGAGCCTGTCCGCGTTCCCACTGACACTTCATCGTTGAAATGTCAGTGAGGCAATCCGACAAATGCAAATTTGGTGCCAGTATGCTCAATCTGGAGATACCAGTGCACTACACTGGTGGCGCTATCAGATGGTTTGCTTCTCTCGAAACTGGCCCCAGTGTCAACAGTCTGGCCATAAGAGGCGAAGATAGGTCGCACAATAGCAGAAGCGGTGAGAATGCAGGATCAATTCCAGTTCCAGCTTCATCAACACACTGACATACACTCGTACACGTTCAAATCTAGGGAATCCAAGAAAAGCAAGGGAGAAGGGGAGTGTTGCTGCTGACGCAGATTCAAGATTCGCAACGCAGATTTGAAACTCAGATGTCCCAGGGTCTCAACCGAGGGCCAAGATGAGTCACATGGCAATGATTACAGCATTTGCATCGAGTGCTTGATGGCACTTGTGAACAGGTGTATGCCTACCTGGGCCTCCCGGGATGCAGTTTGGTTAGGTTGGCCAAGCGTGACGTTGGAGAACGGCACGTGCAGCAGTGCAGCGACCTTTGAAGTGAGGGAGGCCACCCCGCTGCGGTTCCCCCCCGCAAACATTGGCCACACGTTGACCGCTGAAAGGTGGTCAGAGTAGATCAGCGCTGTGATGCGAGTCAGCACTGCGGGGCGGTTGAGCGGCTGCGGCTTCATGCCATGCTTGTCTGCCAACAACGCCAACACATCCAGCATGTGGATCACACCCAGCGGCGAGAGCTCCTTCAGCACGCCTACAGGCATGCTTGTGTTTTACTCCTTGATCTGGTTCTACTCATTTCTCATGAGGCGCGGATCCATTCTCATCAAACCATCTGGCAGACTGGTCGCACAGAAGCATACCCAGAACAATGAGCACTGATATAATGTGACGTTTTCAGTGCAAAGAGTTCCTGATGTGGGTCACCTAGAATACCTATGCGCACGCGAAAAGCATCCGGACACCAAGTTTGTGGCGTCTTTTATCATGATAGCATTGTGCTACACTAGACAGGCTAGTAGCAGTAGCGGGGCATGAATATCTACTACTACTGGTTGAGATTGCCTCAAAAGAGGAGCCAGGCAGCAGAACGTGCCGCTCACTTTGTCACACAGCAGCTGCGTCCACAGGAGCAAAGCACAGCCGGCACGGGCATGCGTCATTGCAAGAGGGGTACAAAGGCAACGCACGGTCAGATGATGCGATTGCTTGCACAAGCTCGGCAGGGAGCGACGACTGCAGAAGGGCGTGTGCAGACGGGGTGTCCAGGCCCCCCCACAGCTGTGAGTACATGAAGCGGACGACGGAGTCAGCGAGGCCCGTGCGCACAGGGCTGCCCTCCACCTCCTCCATGGCAGGCCCGCCAGTCACGGGCGACTGCAGCAGCTGTGAGAGGCTGCCGAAGGCTTGTGGGCTGTAGCACTGTGCTGGCACAGCGGGCATGCCCTCGGTTGGCTCCGCCAGCATGTTGCAGAACCTGCACATTTCAGGATACATCAGGATACCCCCTGAATTCTGCAACAAGCCTCAGACTGAGACATTATGAAAAGCTTCGCAGCCTTCCCAGATACTGCCAGTCGTTTTTTTAGCACAGCGTTCGGCCCCCTGCTCACAGACTTTCGTCAGCAGGAATGGCATTGTGTTGACTCGCTGATAGCCACATAGCACATGAGGATTTGCTTCGATGGAGTTGACATTGCATGCGACGAGACAGCAAAGTATGCATGTGACTCCTTGAATGAATACCCCATGTAGTTCCCCTATTGTGCAATTGCTGAGCATGCTGGGTTTCGCCCGGTGCGGTTGCCTATGAATATGCATGTTCCGCCATGTAATGAAACCGGGCCTTGTGTGCACGCAGACGCTCTTCCGACGCAGTTTCAATTCAATCCAGTTCATTCCAAACAAAAGTCTGTGCTGCACACCCTGCGAGAGCGCCGGCGACAGTGCTGGCCATTGTTCGGGAGGTTTGCGGGTTCGTGAGGATAGCAGCAAGCTCGGCAGGGCCCTGATCCAAGAGCAGCAGTCCCTTGTACGCTGACTCCAAAGGCTGAGGGAGCTGCATGGCTGAGTCCATCAGGCTCGTCATGACCATGCATGCCATCGCCTACAAAGCATACTCCCTGTTGTGAGCAAACACAGAAGCCATGATGCGATTATTGCATGGCATGAATGGATGGCATCCCAGCGTATGGGAATGTGTGTTGTGTACGAATAATCTTGCAACAAAGTCAAACACCTGCAAACAGTTGCATCGTTGATCTCCTGCAAGGTGGTGCTGCTATAGATGTCCATCATCAAATTACACAGATAATGGCAGTAAATAGACAACAAGTAACAAAGACATAGATGTCCATCAACATCATCTCAAAATCCGTTCTCGCCCAGTACTTCGGCAAGTGCTACTGTGTGTATGTAACCTGGTAAAGGTCAAGCTTGATGACAGCGCTCAGGGAGGGAGGTCATGACAACAGAGGCAAGCATGCAGTTCTTGGAGTTGCAAATGTCCACGTGGACGCGGTGGTGCTGTAAAACGATGCATGCGCAGATGATGAGGCGGACCTGCGTCGTGACAGCAGCGTTGGGCATCTTGAGCAGCGACTTCATGGCCCCGCCACGGATGAGCGCATGGCAGAGGGAGGTGTTGAGGCGGCTGCAGTGCAGGAGCACCTGGACGGCGGCCACCTGGAGGGGCCTGTCAGCATCGAGCGCCGCGATGACGCATCTGACAGACGCAGCGCTGTCCACGAGCTTTTGTGCCAGGAGCCTCCGCAGCACGTAGGTGTGAGTGGACATGTCAAAGGGGCGGCTGCGGGTCATGCTGCCTGAGCCAGATTGCTGCACGAGGCAGCTGGCGAGCGGGAAATGCATGTGCACGCTGACAGTCGTTGACGCTTGGCGCGGCCCATGCACCATGCATGCCATTGCCTGCAACCAGCAGCGAGTTGGCAGCAGTGACACATGGCGTCCTGGAATGCGTTCGACAGCCAATTGCACTGGGGCAAAAGGGGTGGTACTTGTTCAGTGGTCGTCGCCGGTGCCGAAGTCAGCAAAGCTGGGTTTCATGATTTGAGAGTGCTGCAAAGCTGTGCGCACTCGTCCCTAGCTTGTACCCTTCACAACTGCATGCAGCAGCAATCACTACTCCGTTTGACTTTCACGGGCGATTTTGCACAGAAAACGCAATAAGTCGGCGTGTTCACTGGACGGTCACAGACACCGCACAGCTCGTTTGACCTGGGTCAAGTCGGTTGCTCTGAAGATTGGTTACTCTGAAGAAGATTGAGTGAGTGGTCGGGGCATGCGCACCTTGAGGGTTTCTGCCTGAGCAGAAGACTGAGCAGCTGAGAGGCCGTTGGACGAGTGCCCTGGGCTCTCGAGCACCCCACATAAGTTGCTGGCCAGCTCTGGCTGCAGGTGCTGCAGCACAGCCTGCACTTGCTTGAGGGTGTCTTCCAAGACACGGCAGCACAAGCACACCTGCAGCCGGTGCAACACGCCCGCCAATGCCGCTGCCGCAGCCGACACAACGTGCCATGCCATGCTGTCGCTGTCCTCTGCACCCCTTGCCTCGACCGATCAATGACTTGACTTTTGAACCGGCATAACGGGGATTACTCATGTCAACTTTTGCTTGCCAGCCATTTGAAGCAGGCAGCAAGTATAGTATTTCTTCCAGCACGCAAGCACAACGCGCCAGTTGTCTGACAAGGACCTCATTCATCACATTGCCACAAAGCATATAAGCTCGTGCAACGTTACCGATGCTTAATAGATGCTGTGCAATGGTGCGTGCACGACTCCCTGCCATAAGCACCCACACATTGCGTGCAATACTTATGCTTTGCAACCTCCGAGCATCAAACCATCCAGCAAGCAACACGCGAGAAGCAAGGGTGTAGAGGTGAAGGCAAGCAGAGTTGCACCTGTGCTCCTGTGGTTCAGTAGGAGAGAGTAGAGCCTGTACGTGTCGTCGAACGTGAGGAACTCGATGGAACCTGAGGGCGCCCCACCCTCAGGCGTAGCGTTCTCTGCTGCCTTCTCTGCTGCATGTAGGGTCTTCAGCACGTGCACTGCAACCTCCCTCGCCGGTGGCTGCATGCTCAGCATGATGCTGACCACCTTGGTGAGAGCGCGCTGTAGGTCCACACTCTCGGGGCTCTTGGAGCTGAAGCCCAGCAGCTTGCCTGCAAACATGCAAGCACTTCAACTCTTGAGCCTACACGCATCGAGGATTGCAGAGACTTCTGAAGAGAGGTTGAAAATACCGAAAATAGGTATACCCGAGTCTGTGTCAGCACGTAGGATGCTTGCCACTGAGATCGCTTCCGAACACAGCAGTACCAGCTTGACCTTGCCATGATGATGATGTACCTTCACAACAGTACCGCAACCCCATGAACATTGGCAACTTCAAGAACTACTTGAGAATCGTGTGTCCCCTGATTGACACAATTTGTGTGAAGATGGAGCTGCATGTGTCGGGAACAGAGAAGCTGTTGTAAGACGAGTTTATATCACCGAACATCTCGTTTCACGATACAATGGCCGGCAGAAGGGTAAGCGTGCCGGCAACAGTGATGGCTTGTCTTAGAGTGGGCGATGGTGCCCAGCGCGCGCATGCGTGGGCATTGCCTGGAGATCTCAGCAGCTGGAACAGGAGCTTCATCGTGCGGCCGTCATTGATGACCGTCGCAGCAGATGCTGCATCGACTATGGTGGGACTCACTTCCGCCAGGGCTGCAGCCGCCTCAACATCCGCCGAGTTGACATTCTCGTGCCCAGTACTGCAATCCAGCAGATGAACGTCGAAAAAGTGGGCCCCCCGATGCTGCATGCATCCTAGGTGTACATTCCATGCCACTCCTGAAGTACTTCCTGTCCCGATGACCCTTCCTGGCGCACTGGGATGCCAACGGACCTCAAATTTCCAGGTGCAAATGCAGGCGGTAGGTGGATCTCAACATAGCAGCAATACATGAAAACGCACAAATAAAGTTCACAAAGACTACATGTCCCGGTCATAGAGTACATCAACGGGTGACTACCTCAAAAGTGTGCCATACATTAATGATGCGAACCTGCAAAATGCTGTGTGCAACTGCAAAACTAGACAGGAGGTTCCATGAAAATATCTGGTGTGTTGTTGTGTTGGTCAGAAGCATACGCACGGCCAGCAGGAGCACTGGCGATGCGCTGCGGCGTAGCTGCAGCCTTGTTGGTTGCAGGGGTCGCAGTGGTGGTGGTGACGGTGGTGGCGAAGTCCATGCTGCCGGTCGCGACGCGCCTCTGGATGTCTTGCACCCCTTCTGCCTCCCGCCGGCGTGTGGCGATGGGCGTGTGGGCTGGCTGCACAGCTGGGGTGCCGGTGTAACTGGCATCCGCAGCGGTGTGGCTCCTCGCGAACCTGCACCTTTCCTCAGCTTCTTGCGCCCAAACACAACCACCACATGATCGCATGGTACCAGATCAGTCTGATGAAACAGGCGTCGTTCGTCAAAATCGCCAACTAGGGCGCTGTGTGCCATACACATTTCTTGGTGTTTCCTCATAGCAGGCATGCATGCGGGAAGAAGAGGGACATTCTTGATAAGCGTGCATCATTTTGTTCCCAAGTGTCGGATTGGGAACAACCGCTGAAGCCCCAAATGCGCACTGAACCTGAACCTGGCACACAGATAATAGAATGTGCGCACCTGCATAGACGGCAGCCCCAGCGACTGCACCCCCCTCTCCCCTTCCAGGCGCGAGACGCTTCCGCACGGGCTGCTGCGCTGGCCAGCGACGCTTCGCGAGCAAGCCGCTCCTCGTCCGTCTCCCGAACAAAGGGGTGGTCCAGTAGATCCGGCCAGTCGAGACGGTCGCTGGGCTTCTTGTTCAACAGCCCCTGTACACGAGGCCGCAATCAGAAATGGCTGGATGCTGGGAAGATGGCGGAAACAGCTCCGGTAGGGAACAGTGCAGATAGGGCTGCCAGTCGTGCAACGTGCTTGGCAACATGACATTCATATGGTCGCTAGTGGTAATCAGCCAACAGCCAATAGATGTTGGGTCATGGTGACTGCCAAATGCACTGCTAGCAGTGGATGCTGCGCTGGCCTGGATGCCCATGCTGCTAAGCCGTGCCCGTTGCAGCTAAATTGCAACAATTGACAGGGAATAGTGTGGCTGCATCCGCCTGAGACTCTCCTGAACGGAAGGGTTTAGTGACGTGAGGGGAACTTTATGAAACAGTCAGTAGTAAGCAGTAGTAGAAGTTAGCGGAAACGTGTTCCTGGTGGCCACATGGTCACAGCTGACGTCCCTTCCCGACCTTCAAATGTATGCGTTGCCAGAGACCACTCAATTGCAAGCGAAACCGTCGTGAGCAACGCAGCGGCGGTCACAACAGCAACGAACCTTCAGAAAGTCGGTGAAGACGGGGGAGATGTTGGGAGGGATTTTGACCGGATCCTTGACGATGTGATTGATCAGGCTGTAGATGTTGTTGGTGTAGAACGGAGGCAGCCCAACAAACAGCTCGTAGAGAATGACTCCCAACGACCACAGGTCAGCTGTGCGATTGTACGGCTGCTCTTGCACCAGCTCAGGGGCCATGTAGAGTGGCGTGCCCTTGATGGAAGTGAGCACCATAGTATTGCAGGACATGGCTCGTGCAAATCCAAAGTCGCAAAGCTTCACGGTACCCCCAGCTCCTGCACAGGCACACGTGTGAGGACAAGCTGTGAATGCACGGCACTTTCGTTCCATGTCAACCCAGGATTTCACGGTGCAGCTTGTGGACAGCTCCTGATGCCACCTGCCTGCAGTCCAGCGTTCCGGGTCTATGCAGCAAAGAATCATCAGCTGGCAAGACAGCGGGTCAGCTGCGGAGCTGCCATGCAACGAATGGGATGTCCACCTGTTGCACCCCCTTCAGACTTTCCTCCCCGCTGTCAAGAGCAATAGCAACGTAGTGAGCCCAGGGCGGGACAGGGTGCTGGCGTGAGATGGCCAGCCGAACAATGTTCGCAATGCTGTTGCTCTGCATGGTGGCGTTTCGGTGAGGTTCAAGATGGTTCTCACCTACAAGGATGTTTTGTGGCTTCATGTCGCGATGGATGATGCGGTTGTGGTGCAAGTAGTAGAGTGCCCTGACAAGCTGCTTGGCAATGGATTGGACCACTGCCTCTGGAAGCTTCTTGTCATCCTCCAGGATTTCAAACAGTTCACCTGCAACGTTGCATCGAATCGTGGGTCACCCATCAGAGCCTGGTCCATGATGAAACCTTGCATCGGACCACCCTACATGTCAAGCATGACGACTGCACATTTGAACATCGGTCGCTCTGATCAAGGGGTCGTGACCGCTCCAAGAGCATATGCCTGCAAGGCATTTCTTGACCTGAGAAATACATGAGAAGGCTTGTTCACCTCTTCGAGTGTAATAACTTTGTGAATGCTTTGGACCGTAAGGCACCTGCACCTGCCCTTACATATGTGCACATCATGGTCAGCAAAATGCACGCTCTGATCCCATATGTTTGTGGAAGTACCAGAAATTCAGGTCTGCTCTCTCTGATGTCAGCCTTGTGGTTGTGAACGAATGATGCATGAGCCACCGCACAATGCCTTGGAACGCACCCTGGCCAAATTCTGTCACCACGCAGAACTCGTTTCGGGTCTCAAATGCGTCCAGCATTTGAATGATGTTCTCGTGTTTGAGGTTGCGGAGAATCTCGATTTCTTGCCTCAGGTTTTTTATATCCTTCTCCGATTTTCCATGTTTCAATATAAACTTCATGGCTGTAATCTGTCCCGTCCATCTTCGCCTTCCTTTGTACACCTGCCTCAGCACCAGGATTGTAATAAATTGTAAACCTTACCAGTGATATGCACACACAAGCAAGGGGGTGTGTGAGATCATACTGATAGCCACCCAAATATGCACACTATCTATGGTGCCAGCATTGCACTCGATTTTGAACCTCAGGTCGGCAAAGAATGCACCAATAAGTTTGGAAGCGCAAGTTGTGGACATACACACACGCACGCACAGGTTCAATTGCCTGGTTAAGGCAATGATAGAATTTGCAGCGGCGTCCTATTCTGTTTTTGATTTTGAACACTGCCTGTCAGCAGTGTAAAGCAAACAACAGCCAATCAGGCACCAATCCGTTGTGCACTTTGATCATCGACAGCATTTGCATTTGTTATCCAGATACCAAAACTCCTTCCTGAAACCCACAGACCCACTTGCAGCAGCGCTCTGGCCGTTCTAATGGGTCAGCGTTGCAAAGCGCACGACACATTAGCCCTGCTGAGCCCGCAAGTTCATGACGTGTATTATGCGTCTATGCAAGATTATTTGCGTGTTCAAAGTGACATGTTTGGAGGGTGGTCGCTTCTTGATACGACTGGCCCGCTACTGTCATTTGAGCAGAGCTGCGATTCCATTGACGCCGCAGGCCCATGCACCAGCTTTTAGCGAAACATACATCGAGACTTTTCTGCGTTTCAAGCTGCCTGTCGTTTTACTGGGATTATGGTGGCGGACCAGCCAACAAAGCGGCAAGCACGCACCTTTCCAAAAGATCCCTCGCCAACAAGGTCAATCACATGATAATTTTCCATATCGGCGCTATCCAGACAATTTTAACAGCAAACACTCGGTTGGTTATGCCATTCGGACCCAAACATCGTGAACGACATCGCGCAGCTGTCGCAGCATGTTTCAAAAGCACAAGATGAACACAGGTTCACCGTGGACACAGCAACTCATCTACTGAATCTTGAATTGTATGGCTGTTAAGCGTCTGATGCCTGACTGTCTATTCCGATTTCTGCAAATTCAGTTTGCGCGAAAGATCCGGCCCTCGAGAGCGACAGGTATCTCAAGATACAGGGTGCCAATCAAACTTGATGGGGTAAAAGCCCACTGACCAGGAAGATCCCTTAGAATTGTACGCACATGATAAAAGACAGTCACTCTTCAAGCTTAACCCGAAGCAATATCAATTCTTCTCACAAAGCTGAAAACTTGTATTACAAAAAGAGAGTTTTGGAGTGATCAGTGCACGCATAATACAACGTCAGTACTGTACACACCAGTGCACGAGCTTGAGCTTCATCATGGGTCAGTGCCCCAGGAGTGCAGCTATACAAACATTCAATTACTCAAGTAGTGTCCATTTGGATGCGGTAGAGTTGTAAAATACACATCATCATTATTTGTCATCTTGAACATATGCCATTGCTGCTGCACCTGAAACAGGCCCGGCTCGCTGATGGACACCGGCGTTGCCCAACATTGTACATGGAAAAGGAATTGCATCAGCAACAATCGAAGGCTGCAGGCTGTGCCAAGATGTCGAGCTCGCCGCAGGTATCATGCTCAGCACCATATATGTTATCTCGTATTCTCAGCCAATCATTGGCGCTCTGGTTGTAGGGAGGACCTGCTCTAAGGCCACACGCAGTGAGGCACTGGAAGCCGTGGAAAAAGATAGAGGAAAAGCTAGAGGCCTCAAGCGACCACCTCAAATGGGATCATCTTCAGACGATGGGTTTGGCGCATGATGCTCACGGTTAAGGTCTGCAGAAGCCATGTGGAAGATGAGGTCCGCGAACTCATTTTGCTCAATGGTGCGATTGCTATTGGAGTCTGCGGCGTCGATGAACACCTGCACTTGCCTGTGGCGTGATGTGCACCCCCCTTGACACCAAGGCCTCTGAGATCTCCAGAGCAGTGAGCGAGCCATCACCATCGAGATCAAACTCCTGGAAAAGATGGTTTAGCGGATCATTGTACAGCTGAGATGGTATCCGCCGACGCCGCTCCCAGATCTGCAGGTGTAAACGAATGTCAGCTGACTATCGTACACACTGTATATCCGAATAAAATACGGCTATGCGACCTGTAAATGAACTGCGCTGCAGCGATGCCATGAACGAAACACACTGCCCACGCTGCCCTGCACTAAGGTACGGGGGCTGCTTCTGCGTCAATTGATGTGAAATGTGTCGCTACACAAAGACCTACCGGACTCCATGCTTTAGACGAAGCAGCGCAATTCTTGCCTGGACAGAATGTGTGACATTTCCATGCAACGTACCCCACCCATTTATCAAACATTTCTTGCTGGCAACACGCAATGTCAATATCACTCGGTTCCAAATAGACACGTGTAATACGTGCAACCAGCATGCCTTCAATTGTGCAACTAGCCATTGATGACAATGTACCTCGATGAAAGTACTACCGCATCCATCGACTTCATGCCCAATATCATGACAATGCCGAGGGGAGGGGAAAAGTTAGAGATTGTCAAACGTTGCTTTGGAGATATCTCGCTGTCCTGTGTTGCCAGCAGTTTCGATATTCACATCATAAATTGCCACATGTTGACCGGCCTGTTCGTCGAATCCGTACCGAGCCTGCAAACTCCTGAAGCCCTGGTATTTTTGTGCTCCCTGGCTTTGCAGACTCGAATGCATTGATAAATGCGCTGTGAGCTGCATCTCTGTCCTCCTGATAGTCTGGGATCTTTGTGGCTGAGCGGGCAATGGTGGCCATGTGAAGGTTCCTGGCTCCCAATGAGGGGTGTGAGATCCTCCGATGGTAAGCGTGAAAAGTCGTGGGCACCTTGGTGACGTGGTTGTGGGATGGAACACGGACAAGGAATGTAAGCGTGCACAACTAGGGTATTGCTGAGTGTCCCCTAAGTTCCGGAGAGTGACGAATGTACAACGCGAGAATTGTACATGGGGTGCGACATCCTGCACAATAACGCCACAGTTTAACAGCACAGAACCTTGATGTGTCCTTCACATGTTTCCGAATTTCACTACAAGTCGACTGCGACTTCACATCAAATTTGAAGTTCCGTGATGCTGACTAGTCAGGGTTCCCACTCTGACAGAGTCTCTGTTGGGGCCTGTGCCCAGATCGACAAGGCACATATGCAGGAAAATAAAAATAAAATCGAATTGAATCTTGCAATTGAATGCACATGAGGAAAAACACCACGTCAGATGCAGGCCGTTACCATGTACTTTCGTGGCGACCGTCATGGGCCCGGCGCAGCAAGAATTGTTTCCGTCGCACACGAGTGAGTGTGCAAAAGAGGCACAAATGCATATCGTATCTGCAGAGATTCCTACACGGTCGATCAGTGCACCATCCCGTGTCACGGGCCGTGAATTATCAAGCAGTCGAAGAACAGCACCTAGATATCCCAGGTACCACGCTCCATGTACACATCCGAGCAGCAGAAACGAATCAAGCTGCATGCGGTCTACAGACGATATGGTGTGCTAGCCGCACTGGATGGCGAGCTTGCATCCCAAGTTTGTGCGCTTCCGAACTTGTCGACACTGGGTCAAAAGTCAGATCACCCATGTAGCGCATGCTCCAAGTACCTCACTGGGTTGCAAAAAGCCCCACACAACACCTAATGCAGCTAATGCATCTAAAAGCAGCTCACGGCGCTAGTGCAACAAGTCGCTGGTGGTATCGGCATTTTCTTCGGCATGACGCCGCGCCAATGTTTGGCGAGACAATCTAACGCATTCCACACGTCATATACAATGGGAATGGAAAAGCATGGATGATTGATGTCAATGCCGCATTTCTGCTACGCGGATGCTGACTTGCACGCTTCAACGCAGAATACAAAGGACGCACCTGTCTTGAATCTCGCAAGTACGAGAACTTGTTATAGTCCCAAAGATGTGATATACAGCTGGATGTTCTGCAGTTTTCCTGCGGTGGAGAAGGACTGACACTCGTGATAAAAGGCACAGAGGAAACTTTCTCACCGTCAGCAAATGCTTTCGGGAAGGGGCCAACAAATTCAGGAGCTGAGAGTGGAGTTAATAATAATGTTTCAAGTATACGGTCTTGTTGCTGATAGGTATCATAGATATTGCTTCATCGGTCAAAATGGACTCGTTGCATGGACTCCCGGAACGCCACAGTCATGCTGAGTAAGCACGTCACGTCAACGACCCAACGACAGGCACCAAGTTCAAAAGCATACTGAAATAATAACTCAGGCTGCACGAAACGCAACAGAGAACGAGTAAACTTTGATAACATGTAAGATTTCCCTGACTTGTCTTTCTTTCCGACTCGCAGTGCAGTTGCTTTACGATTTGTGCGACCGACAAACGCAACGGGCGCGTCGCCAACACTCTCGAGATAGGCACCTGCTCGCGACCCAAAAGCAAGGTAGCTCTTTCCGGGGTTGACAGCGATCATGCGTGAATTCCTGGACCCCGGCAGCCACTTGCGGTGACATGTCCTCTCGCTGTGTGCACAACATTGTCTCAGCAGGCTGCCTTTGGCTGGCGTCTTTTCGTTTCATGCTTATCAGCATTTTCGACTGCGTATACCCCGTGCGTGCACGTATACGGTTGAGCACACGTATCGCAAGGCGCTTGGCCTGCTGCCAGCAAATGCAACTGGCGGAAGTGCACGCCGAGGCTCAATCCACTTGACCAACATTGACCATTGCCTCGCAACTCATACGCAGGTCCTAGTCGGCTCCACCAATCACGAAGCTGGCTGTCATGAAAACCATACCGTTTATAGGAGGCATGCATGATTCCAGCCTTTTGAAACTCAAATTGCTATGCGTGCTCAAGCGGGTTCGAACTGAATTCAAGGATCGCTGAGTCACCCCCCAACACCACAGTGTATGTGAATCCCAAAGTTGCTTCACCTGCAACGCCTGTATTAAAATCAATGCTTGTACTGCCAGGTGCAGAACGCATATCGAACGTGCACACAAGACAACAGCAGGATGAAACAGCAACTCCCTGGACAGCGTTGACAACGAACAAGAACTGAGGTGAGTGCTTGCATCACTGCATTTACACATGACGAGAGTGGTGGGCACAAAAAAGGTTGCCAACATCCCATAACAGCACTATGCACCTTGCATGTACATTCGCGTTCATGAAGCATGCCAATATGCAACGCACAATTCTTTTCATCAGCAATGTGACACTCACCAACAGGAAAGTCAAGACTGTCTGTTGACTGCAGATGTGCCACAACGGAGGAACTATGCAGTGATTCACAAAAAAATGCCCCTGTGAACGAAAAAAATCAACCACAGAGCACTCTGGCTTTGGACAGCGTGGCCAGAGAGCAAACTTTCTTCAAGGCGACTGAAATTGAGCAGGTCCATTTCACAAGTCTCACCAGAACATAGTGAAAAGGCAAATCATCACAGATAGATAATGTAACAAGCAGTCAACAGGCAAGAGCTTGATCGTGATGCCAAGCATGACCATCAACCATGAAATACTATATGAGATCGTGAATACAGTTTGCAGGATACATCGGCTGGCACCTTGCATCAAATTTGGTGAAGTCAAAGCTCACGCAACTCGCCATCGACCAGCTGATAGGTGCCGGGCTCAGCAACGGTGTAATTCGAGCCGTCCAGGGGATTGTCCCAATTGCCGGCTCCATCGGTGATAACAAACTCAAGAGCTGGCTTGCCGCTCTCCTGCAATCCACCCTGGACACCGATAGTCCATTGTGCCTGTCCACGGGAAACCTTCTCCATGCCATAAGTAGCCCATTCTCCACCCAGCACAGACACATGGATTGCAGGTGACTCCCAACCCGTGAAGTACACAAGTGTGACGCTGTCATTCTTCTTCTCTTCTGCAATGCAGAGAAACACGTGACGGTGGTGCTGCAAGAGCATGCTACGGTGCCCTTCATCCTGGACGAGGCCTTACCTGCGCGGCCTTTCCTCTGGGGACTGACTGTACGCCGCACTACTCAAAGGAACGGAAAGGACATTCTCAGATCATAAAGTCTTCATAGGTCACATTTTCAGTAACCATACTATAGCCTGTGATGGCTAGTCCAGCAAGAGGCAGGGCCATGCACAGCATTGATTATGCTGTTTTATTCACAGACCCACATAGCCTGGAACTGATTTGCATCTGCCATGTTAAGTACGAATTGCTAAGCTGGAGCCACGAAAGTGCACAAAGTGTACACGAAAGAAAGTGTACAATGCGCAATGTCTAACTTGTCAACGCCGCCCTTTTGGGCTGGCGTATTTCTTTCTTTGATCCTTACAATGCTCGATGTTACATCACATTGCACCAACAGGAGCAGATTGCTCAGTTGAGACTGGGCAACTCACCATGGGTCAGGTGAGCAGCGCTCAATCAATGCCAGAGATTGCAGCCACAGCAACATGATGCAAAGCAGGCAACAGTGACTAAAGCAGATGATGTCAGAACGCACCCACTGGCATAATGTCCGCAGGGGTGGACCCCTCTCGCACAACAGCAGCGTCGTCGCTCACGTTTGTCGAGGCCGCAGCTGGTGTTTGACTGGAAGCCACAAACTCCTCAAGGGTAGCCATAAGCTCATCAACGGGCATTGTTGCAAGCTTGTCCACGCCCTCGGGCCCGTCAGGCGCTGCAGCCACAAGGTCCTCAAACGCAGCGACGAGGTCCTTCACGGGCAAACTTGAGGGCCTGGTCACGGCGTCCGCGCCCTCCAGCGCTCGCGGTTCCACATCAGCCGCTGCAGCAATGAGGTCGTCCATGGGCGCAGGTTCCTCCAGGCCCTGAGCTCCGTCAGAAGCGCTCGCTTCGTTGTTGGTTGGTGCAGGTGCTGCCTCCGCAGCAGGCAATGTGAAGTCTTCCCCAGCGAGTTTCTCACCACCGGCTGAAGCAGCAGGCATTGCCTCAGGTTCCGGAACGCTTGGTGTTGCCTCGGAAGCGGCCGACTCGGACTGCCCGCCCTCTACCACTGCAGAGAGGAGATCTGGGACAGCAGTCGTTGCGAGCATCGCCGAGTCCTCTGCAGCCTTGTCGTCGTCAGTCTGTTGGGACTCTGCCAGCTCGGTCTTTGCCTCCTCCACGGCTGCAGACACGATGACACCAAGCTGGGTGCCGCCAAGCGAGGCGTCCTCGGCAGCTGACAGCAAGGCATCCTTAGCAGGCTGTCCCTGAGCAGCCTGCACCGGCCCCTCATCGCCTTCCCCTCTGCCCTGAGCAGCTTGCACCGGCCCATCGCCGCCTTCTCCTGTGCCCTGATCACCCTGCTCCGAGCCCTGAGCAGCGTCCGCCGGCCCCTCATCGTTTGCTCCTTCGCCTGTTGCAGACATGTCCCGCAGCTGGGAGCCACCGAGCAAAGACTCCTCGACAGCTGAAAGCAGAGCATCAGCATCAGGCAGCTCCACGCCTTTGCCCTGAGCAGACGGTGGCACCTCAGCTTTTGCCTCCTCAACCACCGTAGCAAGCATGTCGTTGACTTGGCTGCCACCAAGCAGCGACTCCTCCACTGCTGAGATCAAAGCATCAGCGGCAGGAGGTGCTGCCGACTTGGACGGACTGTCCAAGTCGCCGTTGGCAAGCTTCTCTCCACCCGCGAGAGCTTGAGAGGCCATGGCGGGAGCCGTCCCACTTGTCACCGATGACTCAACGACAGAAAATTGCGATGGCGATGCAGTCTCCTCAGACGAATCAGGCTGAGGACCGGTCGCAGCGACACCCTCGCCTTCACCTGATTCTGGAACGCGCTCTGCACCAATGGCACTGCCGTCTGTGGAAGCACCCTGCTCCTCGTCACTGCCGACAACAGCATCAGCACCCCCGCTGGATACGCCACTGGACATCGCCTTCGGTGCCTCGCCAGAGGGTCCTGCCTCCATGGTGGGATGTACAGGGTCTGTAGTGTCCGCACTCTTGCCCTCGTCATCCGCGATTCCCTCGGCCGTGGCACGCTCCTCAGCAGCCAGGAGCGCCGCCTTGACCGAGAATGTTGGCGACGTCTTGGACCGCTCGTACACAAGTGATTCCCAGTCTGCAACGACCTCAGACGTGGGCCTCGCTGACGAAGGCTGTCCAGCGCTGTCAGCATCTCCCGCAGCTGTAGAGCGCTCAGAATCACTCTGCCCGGCCACAGTGGATGCGCCAGGGCCGCTCTCCACAATGGAGTCCATGGCGCTTTCGTCAGGCCCACCCGGCAAGTCAGCCCGTGAGGAGCTGGAAGCTTCTGGCTGACTGGTGAGGGAGGGGGTGCAGGGAATGCCGTTTCTTACAGATGCATCCTCGCTGGAGGATGTAGGGGCCGCTGACTGGTTGTTTGACTGGTGCTCTGTATTATTGGCAGAAGCAGTATCGTCGGCTGCGGCAGCGGAAACAATGCTGTCGTTTTGCGGCCTCCTGGCAGTACCGTTAGTGATGGTGGCGCGTGCCAAGTTGACATACCTATCAGAGGATTTTTCGTTGGCTCCAGGCATGGGAGAGGGTGGCCGAGCTGGGATCTCCACACGCATTGTCGAGATGGGCTTAAACGAGGCCATGACAAAATCGTCCTTCTTAGGCGCTGCTGTTATCTGCGGCTCAACGTTTGCAGTCACGGTGTCGTGTTCAGCGTCCTGGGAGAAGTCCTCATCATCGATGCTGATCGAAAAGTCCTCGTCTGCTGCTGCTGCCAACGCGCCCTGCCCTTTCATTTTTTCATGCCGTTGCATGGCTTCCAGCACGAGGCGCTTCTCCTCAGCATCTGACGCAAGCTGCACCACCAAGCTCACCAACCCACCGATTGCCCCGATGAGGATTGCTGCACCAACGATCATTGTTGTGTCCGCGGAGCTTGCGGCGCTTGCATCGGCTACCTGGATGGCCTGGGAAGCGGCAGCAACGCTCGCCTCAGCAGCTGGAGTGACATCAGCCATTTTTGTCTCGGCTGCGTGAGCCGCGGCTATGACATTCGCATCTGCCGTCTGAGATGCATTGGCGACGGCCGTCCCAACTTCTTGCACTGCTGTGGAAAACGCTGACACCACACCTGTTGAAGCTGCATCGCTCGTCTCAGACACCTGAGCTGCAGCATCGACTGATGACGTCGGTTCTGTCAAGGAAGCGAAGAATGCTTCTCCCTCGGTTCCGAGCTCCTGAGCCAGCAACTGACCGGGAAGCAAGAATGAGAGGAATGACAAGGCGATTGCGATGTTGCAAATGAAAAGGCGTTCGCAGGCGGATAGTGAGCTGGGCCCTGCAACCGCGAACGTGTTTCCCCTGTCCGGGAGGCGGCGAAACGGAACCTCGCGGTAGCAGTTGCGCAAGTGCACCAGCCTCCGTGACCTTACCAAAGAATGCAGTTGTTTCGGCGCTGCATGCTGCGGGTTCAAATTCCACGCAGAACAAAGGCGACCTGCAGTTTTCTTTCAATGATCAGGCGTGGGTCATCAGGAGCCCTGCTTTGGCGCATGCCACGGAAACATGCATGTACGCTGATGGCAGGACATGGAGCAACTCGCACGGACAACCAAAGCATGCCACATGTCGCAATCATTTTGTGGTAAATAACATGTCGTTCGATCTCAACAGATTTCATCTCAGGTGTACATATTCTTGCCCGGTATGAACCCTACACGCGCTTGTGCGTGAACGTATATCTGGCCAACACCTAACCTACCACGGCCGATTTCTCGCGTAGCTATCCGTTTTGCATTTCATCATGACTTTCTGCGAAAGTCACATGGGAAGTTCATGCATGTTACCTTGCAGGATACAAGACGTGCTGATACAGTCATAGGCGTTCCTCGTAAGATATACCAACAAACGGAATGCACCACGACGAGCAAGAACCGACACAACTGCTTGGCGAATGTGGCAGCTGAAAGATGGCAACGTCACTGGCCCAATTGAATGCATGACTCCTGTGCCAGCCATCCGAAATGTGCTCAATGCGCGATTGACCAATTGCCAGATGCACACCTGCGAGCACCGTGCTCATGACGCAATTTGATACCGTGCTGAACTCGGAACGCTATCTTTCAGTGTCTTGTTCTGAACAGGGCTTCTGGGTGATCAGAATAGTCGCCGAAACGTCGAATGCCCTTGATTGGAGCTTTTGCAACCGGGCTGTCAAGTCGTCGTTATCACGTCGCCCTTGTGCGCATGGCGTTTCGAAACTTGCTCGGGCTTCTGTTGGCATCCCTCATCCCCGCCAGTTCCCCAAACAAAGGCTGACGCAAGAGGCAAGGTTGTTCATAAGCTATCTGGAGATAATTTTGCCTATCTGAGAGCATGCAGACTGGGATGCAATCCCGGATGGCAGTTGAAACTCTGGCCTGAAGCGGGTTGCAGAGTGGAACAGCCTGCTTGTATAATCTGACATCCTTGACCATCTTTATTATTGAACGCACGACACTTGCACACGAGCAGCTCATTACATGATCCAAGAGAAGGTGTAGGCTGCTCACGGTCGATGTTTGCTGTGGCGCTCTCTTGGAGGTGACAACAGCGTTGCTTGCACAGTCATGATCATTCGGACGGGGAAGATTCATGAGCGCTTGTAACGCGTTCATTTGAGGCCGAGTTCAGTTGGGTTGCGTCCATGTCGCGCCAAGTACTAGGGTCGCATGCCGTTGAGCCTTAACCATTATATACATGCGCCGCCCGTCTCCCAGGAGGCATGTGACTGGTTCTCGTGCTTGTACGAGGTCCCAAATGGCGCTATGGGTTGTACCAGGGGTCCTGCTGCTACTGCTGGGTTTGTCTCATCTACACACAGCTCGCAGCAGGGTACCACCACACAGACAGCTTTTGGACTTCCCATCAGGGGCGTTGCCCGGAACGCGACCTCCGAACATGATGAAGCGTGTTATAGGTGCGTGCTCTCTGGTTGAGTTGAAGGCGCTATCACCCAGCTTCAAGCGTTGGGTAACCTCGATCATCACCTTGCGTATACGTGCCCTGCCTCGTGGTGGTCACCACGTCCAAGCGCGTCAAAGGGTGCTAGTATCGTACTGACGTGCGAGACAGCATGAAATACTCAATAGTGGTACGGCTAAGTTAGTGAGACCTGAGTTGTCACATGATGTTGCTCGGCAGCTACTACATTGCCAATGTGTCGTCGGACCAATTAATTGATCTTAATTCAACCATGGCGCAGGACAAGTGTCATGTTAAGAAGTGTTCTTACCACATCTGTTGTTGCCGCTGTAGTGTCGACATCCTCACGTGGTTTCGTCACCAGCGGGACTGTGAAATGATCACCGCATCTGTCAGAACTGGTTTGGACGGCATCGCACAAAATGAAACCGGTCAAAACAGGCCTATGCACTACACCGCGCGTGCAAGTCTGCTGAGCGGCTGCAGATTTTAATCGTCGTCGGCGCCAAACATCGTAAACTATACATTGTTTTTCGTGAGCAAGGCAGAAGTTCGTAGTGATGTGTTTCGGCACAGAGCTTCGTAAGCGTACTGCGTTGTGAACGAAACTGGTGGACTTAGTCGTGGCTCGCACAGCAGAAACCTCCGCACTGGGTCCCGTCGACACCCCCTGTTGGCCTTGTAGAGAACGACATTCGCACGTGCAACGAAGATGCCGCCTGGCCCAAATGCACCGCCCGTTTCGTGTATTCTCAATACCCGTAAAGTTGGCCTTACATATATCTCATGTGGCCTTGCAAATTCGGACGAATGGACCCTGTCGTGATGTCAGCCACTAATTGAAATACAGCAGTTGACAGGCACCTATTTTGCAGGCCAGTCCGATCTACTGCACTGCGGTTACGACCCGCCAACGGCTTTTGACCACCCACGGTTGTTGCACCTGCTCTATGGAGATCACTTCAATCCCAACGAGAAGGGCCGAGGACAGATTGTGGTGTTGGGCCAGCACAATTCGGGGACGTCCATTGTCACACGGCTACTTATGCTGCTTGGAGCATTCCAAGGCAACTTTGAAACGATCAGTATCAGTCCAAAGAACAAGCTCAAGTACTACGAGCAGCTGTCGGTGTCGTTGTTCCACGATGCTTTCCTTCAGAAATTCACTGACCCCCACTTCCGGCCATATCATGGCCAGAACGTCAACTTCTCATCAATGACGCAAAAGGATCAGGACAACTTTGATGTATGTTCTCCTATTCAGCCTCTTCTTTGTGATGCCTGGCAGCCGTACCGAAAACGCATCCGCTCGCAACCCAATCGGTGCATGTTGGGTGAAAAAGGAGCACTACCTGGGGCAACAAAGCTGCACTGGGTGTAATTACGACCTGCCCCTGCTGCATACAGGGCCTGGAGAACAGAATCAATAGATGCATGTGGCGCAAAGGTAGTAAGCAGCATGCCTGCTTGGGCAGTAAACTGGATAAAAACTGCAGAGCACGTGTGAGCGATCTGCTGATTGACATTTTGAGACATTTTCAAGGTTGGTGTGCATGCTTGTTGAGCAATACGGTTTGAAGCTTCATTGTCTCTAAAGGCCAGGTTCAACTGCATCCTATGAGTAGGATTTGGGATTGTCACTCGGTGCTTGCCGTTGGGCACCATATCTTAGAGATGATTATGCGTCACCATTCAGCAACCACTGGAAAAATGATTCGTTTGGTCACAATCATCCCATATCGCGATTGAACCTGAATGTTGGCAGGACGCGAATATCGTATCATAAGGTGATACTAAGGATTCATTGGAGGTGGTGTGCTGACCTCATGAAGTATAGGGGTATGCATGCAATGGTGCAAGCATTGTGCTACAACCATCACAGTTGTCTCACCTGGGTTGGTCAGTTGCCCGAGGGTCCTATTAGCACTATCGTAACTCTGCATGATTAATACAGCACTAGCAGTAACAACAAAGACACGAGTGATCAAACGACGTTGTTGTCGGCATGTCCACAAGCGAAACAGACTCCACTGCACGTGACTGGGACAGCGACGTGACCAGCAGCCGAACTGCATGGTGCGATTCAAGACAGGCGGTCATGTATAAGCACAGTTGTTTTCCACACATGATGATGGAAGGCTAGTGTTGGGCTGGGCAAGCAGGTGGCTCGGTGAAGAGCCCTTGAGGTTACGAGATCAAGACCCAAAGACAAGAGACCCACCTGATGTAGGTCTCTGTGTATGCAGTGCTTTGCAAAGAAACAGATGCAGGACATGAACCGACACCCACCGTGGGTCATGAAGGATCCACGCATGGGGAACACGATGCACTTATGGCGTCGCCATATGGACAACCCCATCTGTGTTTTCGTATACAAGGAGCCTTCTTCAAATTCTATCAGCTTGGCATCAAACCTGAAGAAGAGCTCGCCACGGGGGTGTGTCTTCATCTTGAACACTCGTGGTCAGGCATGCACAACAAGATTTGTAAGTAGCTTCCATGCAGACGACAGTGTGTAGGTGGCTCCGTCCTTGCGTTTTGCAACGCACGTGGTGACCTCGAATACCCCTGTGATGTTGCTCACTTGAAGGGGTGATGATTGATCAGCTGTGAGCTGACTCATTGATCTGGTGAGAGAACCCTCTTTTTGCCCATCTCATTCCGGCGTTCGTACTCCACAGGGCTGCGCTGGATATGTTGTGTCCCTGGTCCAAATACAAATTCCCTGTTTGATCTGTCATCCGTGACCTATTTCCGGCCAAGGAAGCTCGACTGGTAGCGAGGTGTGCGGCAGAATTCATGTCCACATCCACTCTTCACTGAAAGCGGGAGCATCATTGCAGGGAGCTCAGGCCTGATGTCCTCACAGAGGTGGCTGGATGCGTGGGCTGCGTCGATCGAAAACTCGCTTCACGCATGCCGGGGAGCCCCAACGCTTGTCATTGACTCATACAACATAATCCACGACGTGCCCGGATCTCTCAAGTTCCTGCTCTCAGCACTGAAGCATGCAGGTGCGTGTGTGGCACTGTGGCAAGACAGCAGACCATTCCGGCTTTGTGCCCTTGCGTCAAAGTTCAACATCTCGTATTTGGCTCCTCGCTGTCTGCATTCGTTTGTAAGTGTGTTGCACAACCTTGCGCATTGTACACAGTGCAGTTGTTGACACATGCTGTTATAAGAAACTGTCGTGACTCATTCCGCGTTGCATCGCTGAGGCTGTGCGACGGTCATCATCTGGTTTGCGACGTTCATGAATGTGCTGGCCAGCACTGATGCGTGTGACCTCTGTCGTGAAGGCAGTTTTGTGTCTGTGCAGGCGTGAAAGGACTCAAAATGCCAACGGATGATGAAATCACAGCTAAGATTACCCGGCATATACGGAAAGGGCCTCGTGTGTATAAAATCCGTCGCGACCTGAACCTGACAAAGGACTCGCTGATAGACAACAGCGTGCCAATCATGGGTCCCAGACAGGTAGGCTCCGTCCCAACTTGTATTGTTAGTCCATACTTACAGCGTTCAAGGTCAACTAGCAAGGTGCAATTACGTGTGGGCGGTGATGAGCTTGCATGCCTGGCTTCATTGCAGATGTGAACGACAAGTCTCCTTTAACAGCGTCATACTTGTCGGTTTGTTGCGCATGATCAATCACACGTGTTCTTCTGCATTCAGTCGCAGTTGATGTTGCTGTTCTGCATGGTGATTCATAACTCTTTTCTCCTCAGTTCCAGATCTTACCAACAAAGATCTTGGTTTGCAGAAGGTGTTGGACGTAGCGCTGAAGTTTTGGATGCAGAAGCTTGCGAGTTCGATGACCTCCTTAGACTTGAAGACTGGCTCCGACCGCATCCTACAGATGATGGATGACATGCAACTTGAAGAGTCCATCAACAAGTTGTCCCCTCAGTCCAGTCGTTGAGGACGATTGCCAGTCACATACTCAACGGTTTGGCTGGAGAGAAAGCATCTAGACAAATACTGCAGCATGGCACAACTGCATGCAGAGCATTGTTGCACCCGTTTTGTGGTGCACAAACTAAGCTGAAGATGAGCGAACGTGGACTCAAGGGCTGGGTTGGGGAGGCATTTGTGATGGTTTCTTGGAGCTGAGTGGCTTTCCTTCCTGCCAACATGATGCAGGATGAGTTGCGGTATTTTCCCTAAAGTAGGCTGGTGCTGTTTCGAACAGCATGACCCAACATTTGACAAATGCCGATGCCTTTCTCTGCGAGGAAGCTTTATGTGGTCTGCACCCAAGTGCCCCTACATAGGGCGTGACAATAAATCCATTCTTTATCACTTATTTATCAACCGTGGCGCTCTGTGTGATCGGGGCAAAGTTCGTGCGTCAACTTGCCAGTGCCTTTGTCTGGCATGTACGTACAACTGTTGCTACTGTGGAAAGTTCATCTCAAACAGCAAATAGAATGTCTAGAAAGCTTGTACAGTGTTCATTGGCAGTCCTAACACCGCATGAACATCACTTATTTGATACTAATCTCTGCATGACTCTGCCTGTTGGATGGTGCATTCAATAGCAGTGACATTATTGATTGCAGTAAGCCAGACTTACTCGAATCGGACTGACGCTCGGGATAGCCTGGCCTCCATGTGCATCTCAGGCAGTGCGTGTTCCCCAGTATGAATGCATATAGCAACACCACACATGTCCATGCATCCCTGGGCAGCGTCATGCGTTGGCTGCCTTACTCGACTGGAGCAAGTGTGCATAGGACAGAAACTTTCACGCAACTGTCCTGAAACGTGCACATAACCGTCATGCCCGGACATGTGCTGGGAGGATTGTTCACCAGGCACTGCTAACACTCCAGACCCAACGTGTTCGGGGATGGGTGGTTGGGCTGGTTTTTTATCATGTGAACTTGTAGCATGCTGTAGCGTCTCCCCTTGATGCCACTCCAATTGGGCTGATGAGTGCCGTCAAGTTGCTGGCTGCGGCACCTCGCGCGCGCTCAGGTGCTGGCGCTAGTAGCCGGGGCGTCTTACGAAGACCTACCGAGCATGGTGCATTCATTTGAACGGGACTTGGTGCACTCTCGCCCAAACAATTTGGGAGTGGGCGACGCCCCTGGGCCCTCAGCGCAAGCCTGCGTGAGAACACCCATTAGCAGGGGTGGTCTGTACCCAGGATCTAAAAGATGCTAAAGAGGCGTTAGGTCACGGACTGTCAAGCTACATTTCAGATGTCTGTGGATTGTGTTGATAACAGTGTCACGAGTCACGACATGACGGTGCAGGGTTTACGCAGTCGGGCATTGTCAGACACGCGACTGCCTCCACCATGGAATGTAATATGACATTTGAGTAAAATGTTTCCATACTTCGTGGAAATGGCTGCTCTACAATTGTCTTGCCACAGGGTGTGGGAAAAGCCCTTTCTAGCGCCCACGAGTGAATGTAGCAAGCAGACTGCGTCCTTCTTGGTTCGCTGCAGCCATTTAGAACAAAAAATTCAATGGGTGCCAATCCAAAGAAGACTCGTAAAAGCAAGGGAGCGCACAAAAAAGGGGTTCCAGTCCCGATTGCAGTACGCCCACGGATTCGCTGGTTGAGAATTGCATGCAAAATGCTTGCGACGAAGTTGACATGCGGCATACATGTTCATGTTTACCTTTGCATGTCTGCCACCGTCTGTAGTCGACGCCGTGGTTGTGGCTCAAGTAAGCGCCACCAGGACGGCCGCAGTGCGTGCGTGGTTGATTAGCTTCAATCAGGCGCGATGCATGCGATTCGTCAAATTTTGTAAAATCCTGGGCTGCAAACTCCTCATGCTATTCGCAGCACAGTTGAGACAATCGGTATGCCGCAGAACCCTGTGGAGGTCGACCCTATTGAATTAGTGCTGCAAGCAGAAGAAGTGTTTGCTGTGGGTGATTTGCAGCAGGCACAGGAGCTCATGGGTAAGGCATTGAGCGTAGCACCAAATAACCCCTCCGTCCTCACCTCCTTCGGCAGCATGCTCGCTGAAGCAGGCAACAGTGAGAAAGCCATTCTCACCCTCAACAAAGCAATCAGCCTGGAACCTGGTGCAGGCTTTGAGAAATTCATGTATGTCCTGCCCTACCCACAATAATACTCCTGGTCATGTGCTTATGGGGACGATTGACAGATTCTTCGGTATGCAGGGGAGCATGCAGACATGTCTTGGGTAGCCCATGATAGGATACAGTAGACAGGTGTCTTGCATAACTGCATCGTGATTGGATCATGAAGACGGGGCCATTGTGTACCGAGGTCTTCTCAGTTACTGTCTGAGGGAGGCATGGTTTGAGAGCGCCCCTGTACCCTTTATGGGACTACGTCATGTTTGTTAAAATGCCACAATCAAGCATGAAGAAACGGCTTATTTGAAGTTTGCGTGTTGCATGGGCAGGTACTTGGGACAGTTACTTGGGGAGACAGATGAGGCGGACCAAGCCATGTCATTGGGAGTCAACATTCTTCGAGGCGACGTCGAGGATCTGGTGCGCATGCGACGCACAATGTGAACCACTGTCTCATGCCAGGCAGGTGCTACATGCTCAGATGTGTCGACCTGTAATGAGCAGTTTGGTTGCTGAGCATGCCAACAACAGGCAATCATATGCGTTCCCAGACATGTCAGGTCGGGCTATGGTAAGTCAGGCTTGTCCGGGTACGCTTGCTTCAGGTGACGTTAATTGTAGCACTGATTCCAAGTAGTTCTTGGAGTCGCCCAAGCAATGTCATTTGACAAAGCATTGAATTTGGAATGTGGCAAAAGTCGGTGAGCGTTTCCAATTATCTTTGCCTCACGCCCCGTTCTGCATCATGGAGCGAATACTCTTGTCATCGTGCATTTTTGAAAGGATCCTGATTCAGAATTCACATGGAGATAACTTGCCTAAAAGATAATGAAAAAGCAACTGTTGGACAACTATTTCTATGTTGGTGTACTGTACATGTGTGCTGCCATAACACGGGCTTAGCCACAAGTCAGGAGGGTCACACAGCAAGCCCCCGTGCCATGTGAGTGAAGACGGCTCGAGCGCCATCTATTGGAATGACTGCCAACTTGACGTCGCTGCCCTGCTGCTTCAGGAGGGCCAATGATTTCATGGCTGAAGCAGCCCCGCTGCGCAGTCAGCTATGCAGCGCTTTATGCAGCCTAGCTCGAGCTGCGGTTGCATAGAGCAAAGAACGTGGCTGATGTGGAAAAGGGACTGTGAAGCTCTTTTGTCCCAGGTGCGGCTGCTGTTATTTGAGGGACTCAAAACTGAGCCAGAACGGTCTGCTTCGGGATCGACGAGGCAGATTGGATCGGCAGGGCTCATTTCAGACTGACTCTTGGACACATATTGCTACAAGCATTCCTTTCACTGGCTGCCACCTGAAGTGACTCCGGACTGGCCATGCCTCGCAGGTTTTTACGGATGGGCTGCATTAGTGACTTTTATGCTGCCAAACCCCCTCTTCTCCGTGTCTTTTTGCAGCTGCCCTGCAACAGTTCATCAATACTGCTTTTGCAACACCATCTGATGAACCACTAGCGGTAATTTTCCATGGTTTGAAGCTGGTCTGGAGATTGAGCGCCACGCCTGAGTGTCATTGATGATGAGTGATGATGTATGGCTTTTTGCTCTGCGTCGTTTCTGGTTTGCGGAGTTGTTAGGGTGGTGCCGCTGTCGCAGTGCCCTCAGCCAGCTGCGCTTTTCTTTCCGGCAGTCTAGCTCCTGTTTCCCTGTTAGTTTCTTTTGCTTTCTGTTTCTTCCTGCTTCGTTGCGCCCGCGTTTTGCTTCTGCTCGGCGTGGTTTCTGGCCTGTAGCGTTGTTGCGGGTGGTGTAGCTGTCCTGTGCCCTCGCCAGCTGCGCTTTCCTTGCCGCAGCCTGGCTTTTGTTTTCCTTTTTTTTTGTGCTGCTGCTTTTCGTTGCTTCTGCAACATGTTGTCTGGGCTTTGAGCTTTCTGCTTAGCGGCGTTCCTGCTTTGTGGCCCTTGTCAGGGTGTCCCTTTTGTGGAGCCCTCGCCAGCGGCGCTTTCCTTTTCGCGCCTTCGCCTCTTGCTTGATTTTTTCTTTTTTTCCTGTTTCCCTTTCCTGCGTTTTGCTGCTTTTCGCAGCGCTTCGCCTGTTCTGTGGCTTTTTAGCGTTGTCGCTTTTCGACGCTCCCTTCAGGTTCCCTTGCCTGCTGGTTTTTCGCCGTTTTTCGGCCTTGCGCCCCGGCTTTGCGCCTTTGCTCTTGTTTCCGCTGTCTTGCGGTTCGTCCCCTAGCCTGTTTTTTGTTCAGCGGTTTGGTGCGGCCCTGGTGACGGGATTCTACGTTAATGGAGCAGCCTCCGTCCCCTTAGCCAGCGTGCGTGCCCACGCTGATAGCCTGTTTTCCCTTGCGTGCCTGCGTCGTCCCTTAGGGCTCCTGCGAGGCGTGTTCTTTCCCGTCTTGCGTGTTTTTTTTTTTCCCTGTTCCTGTTCCTGCTTCTGTCTTGCTGCTCAGTCACTGAGCCTCAGTGATAGCGGCTCCCGGGTCTGGGTTGCCGCCTTCAGCATGGGCTCTCCAGTGCCCCGTCGAAGGCTGCCGCACACCGTTCGGGCGCAAAACTACGCGCTGCTGGCTCACATGCGGGACAAACACGCAGCAGAAGTTCTCTCTACCTGGCAGCTGCAATCCATGAACGCGACCTATTGCCGTCATTGCAATGTCCTGAAATCCGCCTCCACATGGCAGGCACGTTTGCCGACAGGACGTTGCACCTCTCAGCCGCTCCCACCAGGTGTTACAGGTCATTCCACCGCCGCTTCGCCCTCGCCGTGCCTGCGCCGCCGCCGCCATGCTGCCGCCCACCCACCTCCGCCGCCGCCCTTGCCCCCACGCTGACCAAGCGCTTGACGAAGCAGACCACGCGCTTGAGGCCGCTCCACCGCAGTTGCCTCCGCCAACCTCCCATACCTCAGGTTCCTCGCCCTCCTGCCGCCGTTCGCCACCGAGCCGCACTGTGCCGTTTCAAGCACGAGAGCAATGGACGAAGACCGTCAAACGCTCAGTCGAGGAAGTCCTAGTGGCCATCGATCGCCGCGCCGAAAACGACATCGTCGCAGCCTTCTCTGCCCTCCTGAAACTGCCCTCACGAGCGTTGACAGATCCTGGCTCGTCCAAGGGACGGGCTCGGCGCACTCGCACTCGCACTGCAACGCATCGACAACGGGGAAAACGCGGATGACGCTGACATTGAGGTCAACAACGGCTCGCAACGTCGCCCGCGTAGGCCTCAGCACCCCAAGTACCAAGTGGCTGCTCGCGCCCTCCTCTTGCTCACTACCTCACTCGGTAGCATCTCACGAGCAGCCAAATGCCTAGAGGCCCTTCCCATCGCGCAGCCCCACAGAGGCAACCGTAGCAGCTTTACAAGCGCTGCAACCCCTACTGGCCCACCACCAACGGTCCCCTAGTCCACAGCTGCGCCTGTCGCGATCACTCTCGAGATCCTCGACGACGTGCTCACAGCGCTCCCTAAAGGCCTGGCCCCAGGCCAAGTGGCTGGACGTACGAACACATCAAAGCCGCTGCCCAAGGCATCGGACTCTGCCCGCGGAACCATCCTCCGTCTTCTGAACGCCGTAGTCGGTGGCAGGCTACCACACCTGCCAGGAACTCTTTGGACAGCACGCTCATTGGTCTGGAAAAGCCCAACAACCGCGGCCTCCGTCCGATCGCAATCGGCGACGTCTGGTTTCGACTGGCTGGCCTCTGCGCTATGGCAGCGTGCCCCACAGCTGGCCCGTCCCTCGCACCTTTGCAACTGGGCGTCGGCGTCAAGGGAGGGAGCCAGATCGTCGGCCATGCCATCAACCGCCGCCCCTCGCAGCAGCCGACCCCGACTGTGTCGCTGTACAGATGGACTACCAAAATGCGTTCAACAGCCTCTCACGCACCGCCATGCTCGACGCTGTTGCAAAGCATCAGCCCACCCTGCTCCCTTTCGCTGCATGGGCGTACCGACAGCCCAGCCGGCTGATTGTCAGCGGAGCGCACCGAGGGCACCCCGCCCATCATGTCAGAGTGCGGTGTTCGCCAAGGCGATCCTTGCGGCGTCCTCTACTTTTCACTGACCACACAGGATCAGCTCGAGAAAATGCGACTGACGCACCCCACAAGTCGCCCCTGTAGCCTACACGGATGACACCTTCCTCCTGGGCAAGTCGGCCGCGGTTACCGCCGCTTTCCCTGCCCTCCGCGACCTAGCGTCATCCATAGGCCTGGACGTGCGCCCCGACAAATGCGGGGTGTACTCGCGCAACGCACAAGCCGCAGCCGACACAGCAGTGGCACTTGACGTCCCTCACTGCGCCGACGGCCTCGCAGCTGCTGGCACCCCCGTAGGCACGGACGCCTTCATCACGGCCTTTGCACAGAAGCAGGCAGACACCATTTGCAGCAGCATTGACAACATCCTCGACACTCCGCTAGCGGCGCAAGACAAATTCGCCATCCTGCGCGCGTCTGCGCAGATGCGCATCGCACACCTACCGCGCGTCACCTCATGGAATCTGATCAGTGACTCCATCCAGCGCGTTGAGGCCAAGGCAGCCCAGGCCACCTTTAATATCATGCAACGCCCAGAACAAGCCAATGTGCGCGACGGCCAATTGACGCTGGCCTGCTCCGTCACGGAGGCATGGGTATTTGCACCACCACAGCCTTGGAAGCAAAGGCTTCCTTTCTATCTGCCGCAGCCATGGCTGAAACCACCATGCGTGACGGGCCACAGCAATTCCGCGCACTTTGCTAGCCCCATTGGCGCCTGTCTTACGCAAGATTGCAGGCGCTGCACGCGGAAGGCGCGGCGAAAGAGCTCTGGCCCCCGGACGCCCTGGACATTAATGAGGAATGTATCGACACAGTCCTCCCGGGTGTACAGCGCACGTACGCGCGATTCGTGGCTCAGCGCCGCAGCGACGAGCTCTTGGCATCATTCGACACCAACACCGAAGACGGCCGCCGCGACCTAGCTCGCATGCTCAGCTGCGCATGTCCGCGCTTCCTCCATATGGATGGACACGCTGCCACTATCCATGGCGCTACAGCTCACAGACTCGGACTTCACCGGCGCCATGCGCAACCGTCTCGGTCTGACGCACATGCCTACCAATGCAACCTGGCGTCCGGTGCTGCTGTGGGCAGTACATGCGAGCGGGGGATGTCGACCACTCGATGACCTGCCGGTCACAGTGCACGTCAATGACGTTGCGCCACAACATTCTCACAGAGATTTTGGCGCCCGCATTGCCTCCCGCGCTGGGATTGCATCATCTGTTGAGCCAACACTCCCGAGTGTTGCCTGGCGTGCAAGCTGCCCCCAATCGCAGCCCACTCTGCTGCGCGTGGAGACATCTTGCTCGTTCTACCACGGCGGACTCACGGTCCGCGGACATCTCAGTGGTGCACCCCTGCGCACCCTCCTTTGCGCAAATCGCACAGACAGAGGGTGGCGCAGCGGCGCATCGCGATCAACTGAAGCGGACAAAGTATCAATCCGCTGACCCCAACGGCTATGCCTTCAGCCCATTGTCGCATGAAACTTTCGGGCGCATGGGGAACGGGGCTATGGAGCTGCTCAAATTCTCTAGCGACAACAGCGAGCGCTGGAGGGGATGTGATCAAGTGCGGGGATTTGTCACAAAACGCGCTTCGTGAACTCAGCATCGGCGTTTTGTAGGGGGCAATGGTGTGATGTATCGGCGCTCTCTTCAAGTTCTGGCTCGTGCGAGCGGCCTGCGGGCGTTCATGACAGGCTTGCCTGTCCCGACCGCTGACGTTCAATGAGCTGTATTGTTTCGAATGTGTTGATGTGGTTGTTTTCGGCCTAAGCCGTAGCTCTTGCTCTTTCTCTGTGCGATGTAATGATGATGTATATTTTGACAGCACTATCGCATCCACATGGACATTGGCAACTCCAAGAACTACCTGGGAGTCGATGACAGTATCGTGAATGAGGTGAAGCAGGGTGTGTTAATTTCAGGCATCAGAGGCAGACAGTAGCAGTCAGAGCCACTGCAAGCCCTGGCGAGTTTGAGGTACGAGCAAGGGCGCATGGAGGAAGCGTTAGCTACGTTGCGAACGTCGATGTCCAAGTGGTGGAGGCCACCGACGGAGGAGCCGGAAGGCCAAGGTGATGATGACGAGGATGACGAGATGCATATTGAAGCTGACGAGGCGGGACCCAGTGGGGGAGGGCAATGCACATGACACAGCACAGCCTTGCACACCGTCGTACGAGTTCCGGGTTTGAGTGCGCAAAACTGCTCATTGAGCTTGACGAGTCCACCGAGATGGCCGTCGAGGTATGTTCACAACGGTTTTGCAGGCGTGTGCTGTAGCCTTGTGCGCGGCTCTTACAGCACCGTACCTCGGTGGGGAATGTGTTTGAGGTACACCACTGCATAATCATGTAGGGTTGAAGGACGGCCAGGTACCTTAGCGCTTTGGGGACTCTTCGCGCTCTGCAATTTGTCAATTCTATGCAATCTTCACTTGTTTGTATGTATGTTGCTGGACAAATATACAAGATGGCACAAGTGCTTCAGACTAGCCTTTGGCTTGGAACAATTCTCCGTACCTCGAATTTCGTGGGGGTGCGGAACATTGACACGACTGTGTTTACTATGGCCTTCTTGGTGTTGGGCTTTCTTTCAGGTCAGTGTGATCGGCCACACCATTCACCGCCCTACCTGTGATGCAGGTGCTGGAAGAGTCTGCTAGCTGAGTATGATGATACACCGGACACATGGCATCTTCTGTCCCTTCGCATACTATGGTGGGGGGACACTATGAGGAGGGGCTGCTGAGTACGCTGGAATTTGGTTTCAAATTGCTTCAAAAAATGGATTTGCCAAAAGACAGTGAAGTGGCGTTCATGTATAATGAGTTGAGAGGAGCGTATAGATGAAGCAGTAATACTGAACACGATAGAGACTCCATGAGGGTTTTGATTGTCGTAGCTAGATAATGGTGAGTTTGGCAGGACCATCCTCGACGTGTGCGATTGATCTACCCATTGCAACCGCTGGTTGTGCCAGAGCTGAGTGCGTGCTGCGGAAATGTGTACGGGACCGTTGTTCCGTAGTTGTATGTAATCTCCAGCAGCACCTACATAGGTGCTTCGTTCGACAAAATCAACAATTGAGGCGTCCACGCTAGATGCCCAAACAGTGACGTTGACCACACGTGTGAGGTTGGTGCCAACCATACACCTGCCAAGGTTGGCATCGCGCCCTGCATGTGCCAGAATTAGCCTGTCAACGTTGATTTTTGGTTTGCCCATGTATGCCAGTACAACTTGTGATGACAGAACCGGATGCGTGTCTTCAATGGCTTCGTGAGCCTGCACGTGCCGGTGCCGACCCTCAGGTCCACAACGCTAACGCGTAAGTGGTGCTTGGCAGGGAAGAACGAGTGGATGACAAGGTACAAAATTCGTAGTCCTCCGCAAACAGGCTCTAACAGCTAAGCTGTCAGCTTTCAGATGCACCACCCGGCGTCCAAATGCATCACCACATCTTGGACCAAACAGTTCTTGTTACAAACGTCGGGATCCAGCACCTGTCGCATCCTGGGTGTGTCAAGGTCTGGCAACAGGGTATCGAACATGACAAAAGTCCAGGCCTCTGTCGGCGAGTTCGAAAACGTCCGGTACGAAGTCTTCTGTTTTCATTTTGTTGGCTGTTAGGTAAGTGTGGGTGTGAAGTTGTGGATGTTTCGGCGTTGCAGGGCGTACAGCCAAATTCGCAGTACTTTCACAGTACAGGCGAAAATTTCATGCAACAGCGGTGTCAGGGGTCAGAAGTTGAGGACTTACCAGTTCTTACCGGCAGAAGGTGTTATCCCAAGGGGTGTTGTTCGTCATCACCATGGTCTTGGAGACCATGCTATGAGGAATGAAGGTATGCTCGATGTCTTCCAGGAGTCGTTACAATAGTATCAAATATCCAGCAGGCTCATCTTGAACCAGTCAGGCGGATGCGAGATTGCCGGGATTCTGCATATTTGGTGCAAAGGTACGGGCTTTGTCTCCCAAGCTTAGTACGAGGGAACATGGCTTATGGGGCTTCCGACATGTGGACGGTTTTGATGTTTCCTTCGCAACTTTTCAACCCCCGATGAACTGGAGCGGCTGATATGCAGAATTTTATAACATGCTCGCATCAGAAGGATTCGCCGTCTTTGCCTTTGACGTGCACGGGCCATGGACACTCCGAAACCCTTAGAAGCTCATCTGAGAGTGGCGATCAGGACCTTCGCGCAATGTGGTGGACGACTCCTGCTTGCATTTGAATACCGTGGTGAGACCATACATTGCAAAAGAGTGCCCCGGGCGCCCCACTTTTCCTGACAGGTTCATCCATGGGAGCTTTCCGCGGTATGTTCATGAGATAACCTTGCAACACATGTGCAGCTTATGTTCATGGGGGTTGTACTGTTGAACACCATTAACCCCTAGGACACCTAGAGAGCTTTACCTGTTTCAAAACTTCTACTTGCATAAGCAAGCCATGGCGACGAGGTCATGTGAGTCACATCCTGCCACGCGGCAGGGCCCACGACGCGGGTACGGCGAACCGACAATGTAAACCCCAAGTTCACGTACCGACATTGCCCCGCAGTGACTTCTGGTCGTTTTGGCTGTTATGAGTATAGGTTGCAGGGGTGAAGGGCCTTGCTCGCGTCGCAGGCACGACCTGGGAGGTGCACCATTTTTTCCAGGATGACCGCATGTGTAGAAACTGGAGAAAGTCGCTGCATTTATCTCCACTTGTCATGTCCAAGTGCAGCCACACCGGATCGTTAGGAAACTCGACTGCTTATGCAAGCCGAAGCCAACAGCGTAGCCATTGCACCACTGCCGCTAGCACCTCCTCCGTCCTGGCTGGGTGCCCAGCAAACCATTGGCTGAAAAGCACAACGATGAGAGCACACATCAACACTCAGACGAGTTATTCAAGGTGGCATCGGTGCTCGCTGCGATGTATGTCATAGTGTACTTTGAGCTTCAATGGCTGAGGTTACCAGAGGAAATTATTCTACAGAATTCAAATGTGCAGTGCGTTACGGTGCAGTACGGACACGCACAAACGACATTTAGACCCTCGCTAGCAAACCGAAAGGTCAATATATTATGGCCCGCTGCTTTGCTCGCCCAGGACTAACATCAAGTTTACTTTCTTCACTTGCGTCTCATCAATGTTGATTCATCCAGCACGCATCGCGCCTTCCCTGATCAGCTCTAGCCCTAGCCGCAACAAACAATGTGCTGAGTTTGACAAGCAAGACACCTGGAGGATTTGGTTCACCACTCCCGGGACATGGCGCACTGGATACAAGTACTAATGAAGGCGCTGTGCATTGCCGCAGATCATATTGTCAGTGCTGCTGCGACCGGACATCGGGAAAGTGCATGGCCTGATCTTGATTGCGTCCGCCGTCGATGCCACCGGACACTGGTGCAACGTATTCAAGAGCCTTTTGCTGCACTCGCTAACTTTGCTTGTTCCATATCTGCCCATTGTCCCGGGCATGGATGCATCCAAGTTCATTCGTAATCCTGCTGAGGTGCGGTCTCTGTGCGAACCGGACAAGGTATGGACAGATACTGTCTATCTGTTCAAACACCTTGCATAGACAACACCAACAGAGTGGAGTTTTATTAGCTATACACAGGAAATGGCCGGATTTTACGACATGCTGACTTGAACCACCCACTTGCAATGGCTCAATCGACAGCCCAGACGGCCCTTGACATGGTGAAGGGCTCAAACATATCAAAAATTGACATGTCATGAGCGAATTACATAGCAACAAACCTAGAGTATCCCCCCTGCAGTCGTTTCGGGGTGACAAGGTGGCTGCCCCCTCGACCCCCCCCCCGACCCTTGGCCGAGGACGGGGGCTCCCCCCGCCCCTCCTGACATCATGCACAAGTGCAATTGCTATGTTTTTGCGGTGGTCCCCCTGCCCTGGTGTGCTGTGAAGCCGGAGGTACAGTCCTATGAATGATTGCCATATACGTGCACGTAGGCGGCCATGCCACACAATCAAGCCCCCACGTGCACAGACGAAACAATTTCACCAGCTTGCAGCGTGGTTTTTTTAGCATATGCGGTTTCACATCACTCCCGAAAGCTCATGGCCTGTAGCGTCTATCACGGGTAGTTGGGGCCCAAAATGAAGTCATCCCATACTTCGCGTCGAAAACCTGTTGTGTGTAAGCCCATCTTTGAGCTGCGACTGTGGTCTGGAAACTCAAGTTCTCGAAATCACGCCGGTATGAACATTGTAGTACGCTCCGAGTTCTGTCTATAGAGCCTTCATACGTCTCCATACGAGCTGATTAAGGCACAGTACCCTATGGCCAAAGTCATGACTATCCCCGGCACTTCCCGTAACCACAACGTTCTCAATACTTGTCCGATTGTAAATTTAAAAATATGTACAGACGCGTCTCGGCCCGGGGCATATCGTTAAGGCACCGCCTTTACCTACTCATTTCGCGCTTTTTCAGCACATTTGCTCAACGTCTTGACCCTCTACGGGCGATGTGAAATCCGCGAGAAATATATCTGCCAAAGTATGCACAACTAGGGTCAAACACTCCCGACAGAGCTAAGATTTATTTTGATCACTGGTTTCAATAAGACCGGTCGCATTCAATTCCGTTGTGTGAGGCTTCGGAATGGGCGCGACGTTTTGTGTGAGAAAAGTGTGATGGTGACGTCAGGATCACCCGCCCAGCTCAGTGACATAAACCGTGTATAGCTAATAAATCTCCACCCTGAATGCCGTTTTGACACGGCCCCCTCTCACCACCTGCTACCTCGGCTTCCCCTTTGTGCTGTCACTTTGCTGGGGATATGAAGGTAAATCAGTATGTACATTCGTATGGAAGGTCAGCTCGTGCAACCTGCATGCACGTGCCTGGCGAATGGCAGCAAAGTTAACAGACTGTGAGCAAAGTCTGTTCACATGTGACGGCACATATGACATTGCAACCTTCACAGAGAGTGTGTGTTTGAACAGCGCCACCACATCAACATGGACATGCTAGCTTCATGCGCAACATGGGAATCAGTGTCCTCACCATTTCCCCACGTGTGCTGCATCACACTGCCTTTTACCATGCAGTTAGTACCTAGCCAGGGCTCCTTGAATGTCGGCCATAGCTCTTATAATGGGCAAAATTGTTTTGTGCGAGTCTCCGCCATGAGAGATGGCATATTTAGGAAGCTTTGCATGACTGGCACGATTGAGGTGTTCTGTAGTCTACAAGCAACTGCGCAACAGGTGTATGAGATGAGGGACACCCCTGGAAACAGCAAGTTGTGGACATGTGCCCGGCATTTGCGAGATATTTTGCTGTTATTACTGAGTTCCTGACAACTGTGTGCGATATCGACATCTCCACGTGTACGTGCACTCTCTTCCCCAACCCAATCTCTCGCGTGCATGGTCCTTGTACGCGCTCTTCGCCAGGCCAGTTACACGAAGTTGGCTCAGTTCAGCCCTTGCATGTGCCTCAATGCGCCTGATGCCTGATGTGCCGCTCATGTTCATGCCTGTTATAAAAAACTAGATATGAGGGATGAGCAGTATGCTGCATCTGCGTTGTGCGCACCTAATGCCACTATGGGTATGCAGATTGAGATCAGGCAGAAGGACAACCTCTTGCATAGGGGCGGTTTGAAAGTTTGCACCTGCGTGCTCGATGCTGCAGGCCCTTCACATTGATCCGAGAGCAAGAGCAGTCCATCACGTGTCCGCTTCTTGCACTACATGGAGCGAAGGATGATGTCTGCCCATTGTCCTTTGTGCAGCGCTTACTGGAAAACTGCTCGTCGGCAGACAAGGCGCTTGTTGTCTATCCTGATGCTCTGCATGACATGTTCCACGATTATGAAAAAGATGATATCTTCGCAGCCATCCTTGCATGGCTGAAAGAGAGATCACCAACGCAGATGACCTGACTGCCGGCTGCCCCGCCATGGGTTTGGCAGTAGAATGGGTGATGCCCAACAGACTTTCATTTCGTTACTCGACTGATGAGCCTACCCCGACGTCGGTATCAATAACTGGCAATGCCCGATTGTTCAATGTTCTCTTGACTGGTAAGTCCATCGTTTGCGTGAATACTTGTAACGTAGCACGCTCACTGTATAACGAAAGAGGCCTCAACGTCAAGTTAAGGTCCTCAACGTTGTAGTGCCGTCGCGGTGAGCTCTAGGGCGGGGACCTTTGCCATAGATTGTGGGCAGCGTAGCAACTCAGGACAACATAGGCGGCGGTTTGAAATCCCTCTTCACCAACTATCATGTTTGCAGACGCTTGCCGTAAACTACAATTCTGCTGCAAGCCAGGATATTTAGCTGCCTGAAACGCGCATCCTGCGTCTCAAGAAGCGCACGGAACTTCCCGTCATGAACCGCACTGTCGATCCTACTTGGATGCAATTGCGTTGGATGCGCAGAAATCTAATGTTAGCTGGCTGTGTCACAGCCTGTGAGTGTTGGTTATTATCAATGACGTGACACAGATGACGAGGACACAGAAGGCGTAACCAGACTTGCAGACAAGGGTCTTGAACAAGCAGGCTGCCTGCAAGCTGGAAGCTCGTAACCCCCATAGAGCCTTGCAGAGCCT
>NW_028323391.1:0-53047 GCF_984573655.1 Nuphar pumila | reverse complement strand
TATCGGCAATCAGTTGACGATCAGGCAATTGAAATTTGAATCTTCCGCATCGTCACGCGTCAACCAGATGACCGTCCATGGACAGATGGCGCTGGCAGGAGGGTCCATTCAGCACGGCCATTCAGGACGAGCAATGCAGGTCCAGTCTAGAAAACGCCGATGCACAATCCTGCAGACCAGGTGACACCAGAGCAGCGTCTGTACAAGACAATTGAGAGGTGGGCGGTCGTCCGAGCAAGAGTTCCTGTGCTTGTCCTGATCAGCACGTAGGAGAGAGGAGGGCAGGTTGGCCCCGCGGGGGTTTGGATAGAAAACACAGCGTTCCCAAGCTCTGAGCACACACAAGTAGCCTATTATTTGGATTTTGAGTAGCGTGTCATTGGATTGGATTTGTTGAACATGGGCTGTTCAGGAGTGCCTTCCAGCATTGTCAAGCTGAGTGAAAATAAAGCATGCCATCTTTGTCTCCAATTGACTAGGCGTGAAGATCTGGCTGGCATATATGCAACTTCAAACGCCACTGCCACCGAACACAAGCTGACCAATCATTTCATGCACCATTGTGCGAGGCAATCCGATCCGATGCTCCAATGCGGCACCGAGGCTTTTGCGGACGCGATGTAATGTGGCAAAGGACACTCATTTACATTGCAATGTGTGCACAGTACAATGCACGATAAAGGCCTTGAAGCATATGAACGATTCTTGCAAGAAACTACTAGGTTGGCCATGGCTGAAATTGCGGATTCAGGCCATTTTGTTTTGCTGCCATGCAGCAGATCGACTGACTACTGCCTACCAAAAGCTCTTCCTAAGCAGAACAAACTTGCAATGCCAAGTTTGATGGCAGGTTACCTGGCCAGTGCATCAGCAATGCAAGCACCACCAACAGCTGCGAAATGTAACGTGGCAACGCGAGAATGCATGTGATGCAATGCCGGCAGGCTCCTGACAGTAAGTGTTTTTCGAACATTCTAGAGGACATCTTGGGACAATTCCACATATGGACAAATGCAGCAGAATTACACTTCTAGCAAATACTCTCATATAATTCTTGAGTTCTACGCGCGCGTAACGAAACAGCCACTGATACACGTATCTCCCCCTCCTACACTTGCCGATCGAAGGACCTGCTATGGTAGCAGAGTCCACAGCACGCATACCAAAATACACCGGAAAAGACGGAGAAAAGAATTTCTAGTTCATAGGTCTTGCCATACAAAGACATGGGGACCAAGAGTACCAGGATGATGATGACGCTGATCAAACACCCCTGGTATCTCAGTTCAAAGGAGTTCATAGGTGTCCATAACAAGTGCCACAAGATCAGCCTATAACCTTGTGGTATGGCGTGCCCAGAGGCATAGTGCTTCAGTGACCCGCCAATGCAAGTGACTTCGGAGACTCATTCCAGTTTTGTTTGGCAGAACTTTGCTTGAGACTGCGTCTAGGCATTTGCTATGGCGGCGACGCACCTACCATCTGGAAAGGCCTTCGGTGCTTCATACTGCTAACCAGTGATGCAACACCAAAGTGCAATTTCTCTGAAGCACGAGAGAGTCGCTTGCTGCTGAACTTGCGGCACAGATCTGTTGTCTCTGCTATACAAAATGCTCGTAAGTTTTGCATTTCGCAGCTGATACAAAATTTCCTTTTTTGAATAAGACAAACTAAAATTAGCAAGAGCATCCAACCACTAGAATAAAATTCCTTGCTTGCCTTGCATGCGTCTAAACTACGCGCAGAACAGAAGGTTCTGTGGCCTAAATAGGACGTTCTCGAGGCGCGCAGCCTGCAAACAGCGTTTGTAGGAGAGAGGAACTCGATATCAAGGTATGTACTGTCTCGACACGAAAATTTGCACAGGGCACAGCCACTCAGCAGGTCAGTGAAACATATTGATGCATGGCAATCATATTGAGGCTATGTGCAAAGGGACATCGTACTTTTATGTGCCAATGACGACGCTCTGCTTGCCAAGGTAGCTCGATGGTCCATCTGATTCGGAAACCAATGACACGGACATCGCCTTGACAGCACCATGGATGGCCGTACGGCAAGATATTGCTGAATACGGGAGTCAAGTGTCTGCTGCTGGAAGCCAATGGCAGGTCAGAGGCCCATGTGGTCAACACCACTGACGCACCTCACACATGACCCAGCATTGCTGACTCATGATGAAGTTCACATGCAATCTCCAGTCACAAATGCTTAGGGCAGGCTAGTCGTGCATGGATCACGCTTTCACGTTTGCAATTGAGTGCAAATCTGAACGTTGTGCACAATGCAGCAGCACAGCTCCAGGAGCCTGACAGCCACGAGACAGGTTAGTTTAGGTCCACTGAGACAAGCAACCTCCATGGGCCATCGCGCATATGTAACAGCTCCAACCTGTAACTCCTCATCGTCGCCTAATAACAAAGTTCATACAAAGAACAGACGATGAGCAAAAGAGTTGCATCAAAGCAACCCTAGAAAGAAAACCCAGCCGGGCGGAGAGCATGCTTGTGGGCGCACGTCGTGCGCACCCAAAACTGCGTGCGCGCACGTGTGCGGGTGCTTTACGTGCGCGCACGTCGTGTGCGGAGTGCTGTTCGCGCCGTAACTGATGTTGTTGGCGCCAAAAGCGACAAATTCAAAATTTGAACCAAACTAAACAAGGCGCAGGTGTAAAGACGCATTCGTAGACACAATATGTTGCAACTACACTGCTGTGGAGGTAAAAGCTCAACCATGGAGGGTTTCTTGAGCACGCCGCGTGCCAGTACCAGTGGCAAGCGCGCTAGGACAGAACCTGCCACCTCTGGGTCTACTGCTCCAACCTTTGTGCTGACTAGCAAAGACCCTATTTGGGAGGAATTTACTGTTCATGGCGTCGACGCTAGTGGCAACTATTCCGCAACTTGTCCGCATTGCGAAAAGACGTTCTCATTCAAACCCGGTCGTGCCAAAGGCCACATACATGTGTGATGACCATTGACTGGACTCCATCACTATCGCGTACGAGCTACGCGCGACTGCGCAACGGGGGCGAAGCCGCTCAAATTCCGCACGTACGCGCCCCATCTGGACACGTGCGCGCACAGCGCGCACACGTGCACGTGCGCGCACGTCCGCACGAGATCCACAAGCATGGCGGAGAGCAGTCAAGCCCTTGGACACCGAGCAGTGACCAATCTAAGCGTTTTCAGAATCACACAACCAGAAATGTTGTGATGCCGCTTCGTTTTGAGAAGCATGCAAATGTAACAGGTGAAAAATCACCGGCAACAGAATGTAACAATCAGTTTGCGCCCTCTATAGGCGTGCAGAACATACATTTCTCTAGGCTCACAAAAGTGTGAGGGGTATGCTCGGGCACTGCCTTACCCAACGGCCAGTGAGACAAAGTAAGTTCTAGAACACACACCGCACGTCAAAGAGGCACTCAACAAACAAGCTGCATCACTGCATCAAGTTGCGGCGTCAGACATTGCTAACGTACGCAGTGTTGGAATCACACATGGGTATACGAATACTCACGGAAGAGCATCCACCAACTCATCGTCCGATCAGCTCTGACAGGGCTGATGCCAAATGAGCAGTCGTGATGAAAGGGTGGGCCATTTCAATTCCATTGCGAGCTACCCAGTGATATGCAGCAAGCCCAAGGCAGAGGAGCCATGCTGCGAGTGCAAGGCTGGTGTTGCTTTCAGCGTTTGCCCTGCCTGTGATATTTCAATCATTGTGGCATAAAAGCGTAAGAGGAGTAGGTTGCGCCATATGTGCAGTATGCATGCCACGCAAGTGGCGGCGCCAATGTTCCATGGTTAGTTTGAAGTGCAAGGCTTCTGAAGGGGTTTGTTGGGCGCGGCTTGAAGTTAGCCAGTTGCTGTGTTGATGAACGCTGGTCCGAATGTGATACGTGCTCAGCAACGTCTACTGGCCAACATGCCACAACTTCAGGAAGAGCATATAGACGAATCCATGAGATTCGGCATCACTGAACCGGGAACAGTCCCAAACAGACCCTCATGTATGGTGCGATACGAAAAAGGTGAGGCCGTCCAACGGCTCGCAGCTTTTTCACAGATGCTTTCTATCCGATGGAAAACAGCAACATACCCTCTCTCATCCCCACTGTTTCTTGAGGTCCAACGATAGCGTGTCTCTATGTCCAGAGATGATCAAGCTTCACCCACACACCCATCGAAACCAAGGAAATCGAGAAATATCTGGTATGGAGGTTTCATTACAACGACAGTTACCTTCTCAGTGAGTGTGCCTTGCCGCAAAGTGTGCAGATCAAGCAATGGGCGCACCCACATACCTTGCACAAGCCCTCACGAATGCTGACGGCAGATCACGGCCACACTCTCCAACAAGAGCACTTCACGTCGCGCATGCTGGCAATCAGCTTTTTGAGCGACGCCTCAGCTGCCAGATGACTGAAGCAGTCCGAAGCTGGAAGTGAGGCCCACGGCTGACATAGTGGAAACACCCACCTGTGTCAGAAGGTTTCAATTCCGCCGCGAGACGAGACAAAACATCACTCAGTAAGCCGTATACCCAACTCCTGAGGATGTGGCTCCTGGCATGTGAAGAGTAGACGTGGCTGGCATTTTCCAGGGTGCCGATTCCCAGGCACGGGAAATCGATAACATCACCAGTCGCTCCGTCAAGGCACAGCGTGTCGGGATGTGGGACGGAGAGCGGTGCTCGCGCAGCTTGCAGCATCACGGAAGGCATGACACCTGAGAGGTACCGCTGTGCGAGTGCGAATGCGAGAGCAAGTGGGGGCGGGAATTGGAGTGGGAATTGGAGTGGGAATTGGAGCGGGAGTGCGAGCTTGAAGGGAAAGGCATGAGTGATCCAAGCCGCCATGCTGGCTGTGGCGACCACGCAACAAAGATGGCGGCTCATTAGCCGTAAATGGCGACTGCAACGGCTGCTGAGTCAGCATGGGTTCACGCTTGCGGAAGCGCTGGCCGAGGCGGATCGGTGCCACAGGGGCGCCCTCAGGGGGGGGGTTGTGCATACGGAGCGTGTGTACGATGCCGGTGTTGATGTTTGCAATGATGTCGTTGGTCGAAGCGGAGTTGCTGATGGGGTCGCGGAATGACGAGGACTGGGAGGAACGTGAGTAGGACTGACGGCTTGAGTGGCGGGAGGATGGGAAGGGCCTCAGCTTGTTGAGGTTCTTGAGGCGCGCCGAGCTGAGCGCGTACCTGTTGTCAGAGAGCGAGTTGCTGTCGAGGTTCAACGAAGAGTGACCAAATGCGGCTGACAGCTGGTTCATCCCATCAGACCTCCAGGCGCCTGTGTTCATTGTTGAGTCCATCGTCTCCTCAGTAAACCACGCCGCCAAGTCTGGGCGCAAACCCTGCACGTGGCGCACCCGCCGTGTCAATATATGCCATCACAACGTCTGCTATGACTCATTACAACCGTGCATAAGTTGGAAAACATGCACCATCGAACTGTAGCTCGTGAGTGGGGGATGCTCAATATGAGCATCTTGACCAGTGACATAGTTTGCTGACCTAAGCGTCCTCTTCGCGGCTCTCCCTTTGCGCGCAGCTGTGAACGGCCGCCAATGTGAACGTCGGCAGCAGTCTACGCAATCGTGCTTGACTGCAGACCTTAGAAGAGTGCTATTCACCTACAATGTCAGTTGTATGACAATCGAGTCTGTACAGACCAGCATTGGCTTGCATGGCGCTACATTGCTTCTGCAAGCGTGCTATCAAATGCATGCTTGCTCAAGGGGTAAGAGGTGCGTCAAGTGCACGTACCTCTGTGCTTAACGGCTGCGAAGACCCCAGCCCACACAGCTGCTGGAACTCGGAGTCAATCGTCTGCGGGTTGAGCGTGTACTGGTGCATGGTGTCGTCCGAAGAAGTCGGTAGAAGGTTCAGTACCTGCGACAGCGTAGGGCGGCTGACGGACGCGCTGCTGCCTGCTCGTGTCAAGTTCGTAAATGTTGGCAGCTCCTTGAACGCTCCGAGGCCTGCGTCCTCGCCCCCCCTCCCCCGGTCCGCCAGCAAGTTGTCGTTCAATGAGCTTGTGGCTCGCAGGGTGCTCTGCCGCGCCAGCGCGTCTGCCCTCGAGTGAAGCTGCCCGTTAAACGCGCCGCGTGACTCTGCAAAACGAGTGTCGCAAAGGATCTCAACGCGCAGCTGGCTCGAGCTCGCGTGCGCATCCGATGAGTCATCCGACAGCTCCTGCGTGCCGTGGAACTCCAACGTCTCAGACTCGTCGATGCCCTCGCAGGGACGCAACATCCCATGGAATGCGGGATCTCGAGCTTCCAATTGCGAGGCAGGGGTCGCCATGCAGGAGGCGAAGGCAGTTTTGTATGCTCACGACTTGCCCACGGCGACACCGTACGCAAAGGGGCGGATTTTGGCCGCATTGGTGATGAGTCATGGTCACCATGACCTTGGAGGTGTGCCGGGCGCCAGGACTCTTGTCCGCCCACCGTGAACGGAGTGCGGCGGCTGCGTGATGATGTCATTTCGGCGTTTAGAATGTTCGCAATCTGGTCCTGCAGATTGATGTGCTTGCTCGCCGCATCTGCCTCGTTGAACTCGGAGCTCGAGCCGGAAAACTGCGGCTGGGTGCAGTCAAGTTCGTTCTGCTTGACAACATTGACGGTAGCATGGTCGCCGTCCGGGCCTGGCAAAGGCATGGGCGCCACGGCCGAGTCCCCACCCGACATAGCCGTACCGGTGTCCGAGTGACAGCGTCGGATGCTGAGGCGCGAGGGCCTAGGGGGGGCCTGCGTAGCACCCGTGTCGCCTAGCGCAGCCAAAGTATCATCGGATATCACCCCTCCAGAGTTCCTGCGCTTGGGCGGGGGTTGTGAGTCTGCGGACGTCAGCGAAGCAACATTCTGCGGCTCGCTGGAGTTTTGTACCGTCACGGGCCGCAGCGATGGAACCACAGCGAGCATGCTGCGTCTGGGGCTATTGCTGAGAAGGGAGTGGTGGGCGTCTTTGGCGACCGCCCGCTGCAAGGCGAGGGTTGGTGAGAAGGCGAACGAGCCCGTGCTGGACGTGTGCTCCCCTCGACGGGCAAGGCCGGAGTCGTCACTCACTTGCCCGCGGTTAAGGGCGAGGGCAAGGTGTGGCTGGGGCACTTGGTGCGAGAAGCTCACGGAGCGCGCGGAATGAGTCAGGTAGCCCTTAGCGGGCGCGTCCGGTAGGTGCAGAATGCTGAGGGAGCCTGAGCTGTTGTGTGAGCCCGACTCGTTTGACCACGTGCGGTTTGCGTCAGTGTGGCAGACGAGCTTCGAGGTGCGAATCGACTTGGCCATGTGGATGAGGGAGGACTCTATGATCGCCAGCCGGGCTTGCTCTGTGGACGTGCCAGCCTCCGAGGGGCTGGGAGATGCCGGCAGGCCGCCGACGGTGGCCTCAAATTCAGCTGAACGCATGGCGGCAGCCGCAAGGCGGTCGCGTGCCCAATGCAACAGTGGCCCTGCACGCCCTGCTGAGAACTCAGCCACGGGCGGTTTGCTCTCAGTGGGGCGAGAGACAGGCGAACCAGGACGGTGCAATGCGACATCCGTGAGCTCGGAGGCGAGCTCATTGACGCGGGAGGATAAATTTGATAGAGTTTGCACCCCAACGGAGAGGCCATCGGGCTTGCTCCGGGTAATGATCGGCGACAGCCAGGGCGCTGTGGGCATTGCTGGCTCCTGGTTCAGGCCATCGTCTGGTGCGAGCGAGAGCTCTTTCGAGTCCTGGCGCGAACTGAGACCCTTCAGCCGCACTTCGTCGCAAGTCCGACGTGTCAAGCCGTCAAAGATGCCCTGCAATGCGACGACAGGGCTCTCGTGCTTTGGGGCAGACAGCTCGGCGGAACTGGCTGTCGCTGTGGAGGCGCTGGCAGTGAGGGATGGAGTGAACCAGGTCGCTGCGTTGGTGTGCTTCGGTGACGATGACCCACCCTCAAGCTCTCCTAGCACGTTGAGTGCCGTGCCCTTCACACTTGCTCGTGAGGGCACGCTCGAAACGCTCAGGTTCACTCCGAACGAGGGCTCTTCATGGACGTGCATGGCGCCTGTGCCACCGGTGGGCGAGCCACTTCCTGTGGCGATGACGTCCTTGCGAGCGGGCCGCTCGATGGCTGGCTGTGTGGGGGAGTCCTTGGCAGGGACTCCGTCAACCTCTCTGGGCCCTGGGGTCCATGCCTTTCCGTGCGTCGTGTCTGCATCTTGGTCCGCCGACGTCTTCGCTGAACGGCACGGCACTGGACGTTCCATGCCAAAACTTGACGAACGGCGAGGGGGGACTCGCGCTGGGACCCTGGGCGGCGAGTTGTCCGGCTTGGGAGAGTCACTACCTTCGCAGATTGGCCGAGAACGCTGCATGAAGGGTGCTGGCCAGACAAGCGCAACAGATTCATCGACTCGCTCCTCCACAGCGTCGGAGCTGATGCCTGCTGTGAGCGATCCATCGATGGGCACCCGTGACGGGGTCGCCCAATCACATGGCATGGAGGACACGGCCACCGACGCAAGTGACTCGCTCGACGTTGACCAGCCAAAGTCAAACTCGGGTGCCTCTGGGTCAGCTCCCTCAAACGCCTCGCATACAGCTGCAGCAGAAACTGGCACAAACAATGCCCCATCATCAAGAGGGCCGGTCAGACTACTGGTGAAGGCCGCGGGCGAGCCCTCCTGATCACCCTTCATGACACCCTCGAGCACATCAAGCTCAAACGACTCAGACTCACAGCTGCCGCTGCCGTCGTCACCGCATTCTATTTCACGAACAGGCTCAGCAAGCGCCGCATGCGAGAGATGGCCAGCGTCTTCTGGCGTCGCAAATGGTGCTGGACTGCTTGCGTCAAAGGCATGTGTTGACGACTCGATTTCAAGCCCACTGCCAAGAGCTGAAGGCTTTGTAGCAACCTCGAGCATGGCGATATCATGCAGCCGCTTGGCATCCCAGCGACTCAAATTTGAGTCCCAGTGTTCTAGAATGCGCTTCGCCTCTGTGGTGGCGAGGCCCTCGAGTGTGAGGCGCTGCTCTGACATCAGCAGTCGTGGGATGATGCGAACTGACTCTGCATGCATGCGAACGGTCCCAACCTGCAAACACGACGGTAATTCGCGTCACCTGACGGCCAAGCCAATGCACAGAAACAGGCAAGGCCACCTCAGTACGTGCAGCTTTGTGTACACAACCACAGACAAAGGAAGATAGCGGTAGCAAGCAAGCAATCCGTCAGCGGCATACCACAAATTCCCGTTCATGATGCGTGACAATAGTCACGTGCTTGGTTAAAAGGAAGACTGCAAACATGCAGCAGAATGGAGTGGCGAGGGCAAGGGTCCTGAGTGAAAAGGCGCACCAGCAACTTCAAGGTGGATTCACACGGGTTGGCATCCAGGGAGTCAAGTGCAGCGACAACGCGCCGTACTGCATCAGCTGCAGTGACTGCTACGTGGTCACTCTCAGCGCAGAAGCGCTCCAACAAGTCAGTCATCATGCCTCGCAGACGATTGCATCCTGCCGCCTGCTCATGCTCGAGGGCAGCTGCACGCTCCAGTGCGCGCTCGTACGCTTGCAGCTTTGCCGCCACAGTAGCAGTGATGGCTGCGTTGGGTTGTGCTGGATGGGCGAGCTCTTCGGCTGACGCAGGGTCCCCAAGGCCGAGTCCCGAGCAAAGCGTCTGTTGTGGGTGTTGTTGCGCTGAGCGATCACGTGATGAAGATGGGCGCGTTGTGCGATGGGGGGTGATCAGCACGGGGCTGTCTTGCGCCATCACCGATGATTGCGTGGCTGACACACGAGCCAGCTTTCCTGGCCTTCGTGCTTCGTTTTCTGCGATGCTGAGCTTTGAAAGAAGAGCGGGCGTGGAAGGGTGCATGACAGCAGCCTCCGTGACAGGGAGCACTGCCACAACATCGGTCAGCAAGGATGAAACTTGGCTGGCTGCCTCGGCAACTGCTGACGTCTCAGCCTGCAATAAGTTGAGAGCTTCACTATCAAGCCAGGCTGTTATGGTGTGATGGTGTGGACAATTCAGCCTGCAGCCAGGAACACATGCAGAGTTATTATATAGGTAAGGGTGCGTCCGTGGCGACAGCCTTCACCCGTACACACTGGCTCAATGACAAGTTGTAGAGCCAGCGTGAGCGTTAATGTAGGCAGCCGTGAATGATTGTGTAGGGATTGTGATGCGTGATCCCACCAAGCAGAGACACACCAGGAAACTAGCAGCAGCCGACGCGGGGGTGGCAGTGAGAGCCGGAAGGATGTGACAACGAAGGGCGACGGCAAACGCAGCAGCCTGAGGAGCCAGCTCCGCCACAGCCTGTTCAAGAACCGATAAGAACTGCGGCCGCTCCTGAATGAGCTGCAAGAGCTCAAAACATTTGACGCCAGCGTCCTCCGGCGCCAAAGCAGCCATCCCCCGCTTCGAGATTGTGGTGGCAGGGCTAGCGCGAGAGGGAGATCTGCGGGACGCTGAGCCGTGTGCTTCCAGAGAGTGCACAGTGGAAGCAGCGTCCCGGAGCTGAGCGCGTGTACGGCTGAGCGCGTCTGAGACGACTGCGAGAAGCTGTCGCAGCTTGTTGGACACGAGGATGCGGTCCTCAAGTTCCTGTGGCTGCGGACCGGCCTGCAGAGCAGCTTCCAAGGGCCGCAGCAGCCCCGCCAGGATGCTTTCGCACAGCACTGGAAGCTCGTGGTGAGCCTGCAGCACAGAGCAGAGTGACCACTCACGCCTCGTCACTAAATTACTCGTACTCCCTTACTGCGCCAGCAGATGTTACCACCCTGCCCTGTGCAACGCCGATGTCTGCACGCTGCAACTCGTTGCGCATGCTCATCCTTCCACCCCACGCGTGTTCACCCCTTACAATGTTGCATTTGTGGCACTCGACGTCTCCCACGTATGTGCACACGTAGCAATCACCCAGACAGGCAGCTAACGATGTTATTCAATACCCCCCCACCGACGCTCGTGTGGCGACAACACAAGCGCACTGGCTTGGAGGAAGGAAGCTTCCATAGGTATCGGACACAACACCACTGGGTGATCAGCGACATCGCACAAGTCGCTCGCGTGTGAACGAACACGCACCGAAGCGGGCATGGCTCAATAAGCGGCAAGATGCGTGAGGATTTGTTTGCCGCACCTGCACTTCTTGCTGAAGCAGAGAGAGTTGGCGCTTCAGCTGCAGATTCTGCGCCTGCAGGAGCCGCTGGCGGCGGGCACTGTGGCGGAGATACAGCAGCTCCCCGGACGAATCACCGACTGTGGTCGGCATTGCGGCATCTGTGGAAGACTGCTCCATGGCAGCTACAACCGTCTTCAAGTGCTCGACTTCCTCCCGAAGATGCTGGCACTCTGCTTGCATGTGCTGCACGCCACGCGCACCGGTGCTGCACCACACACAGCCCCGTGAGCTCTTTATACTGTCGGAAGGATGTGCAGTGTGCACATCAACGCGCAAACTATGCGCACATGTGCGGACGAGCTCGCAATTGCCTTCCAAGTCGCTTCTGGTGATCTCTGGTTGAGATCACCGCACCTGCCTGCAACCATCTCGTGCGTTCAAAATCTCAAGCGGCATTTGCAACTGATCTGCTATCCAGACATGACCAGAGCGGTGCAAAGGCGTACCGTGCTTCAGTTTTGATTAAAGCTCTGCTCCCAAGCGTGCGTTGCCAGCTAGAGCCACGAGCTTCGGTGGTTTGCTCGCTGTCGAGCGTGACGAGGGCACGCAAACAGGCAGCACGTTTCTGCCCTGGGCTCTCCGTTTGAGCACTGTCAAGCAGGCGTTGTTGCATGTCCCAATTATCGGACTGGTTGCCCTGGCTTTTGGGGGTACCTCTTCCCGTCAGTCGAGCTGCCGGGGGTGCTGGCGTGACACGGCCAATGCCCCCCGATGCTGAGAGCGATTGGCTGGTCCTGCCAGTCACTGGTGACTTCTTCGGGACGCCGTTGCGCCATCGTGGAGCCAACCCCCTTCCCGCATGGAGCCTCTCCGAGGCACTGTCGATCGCTTCAGGCAGCTGCTGCCGGGCGCGCGTTTGCGCCGCTTGAGGGCTGGCCAGCCCCGCGTGGGGGCTGTCCACACAGACGTCCCCTCGACTTGCAGAGGATGAGTATGCATGCATGGTGTGGCGGCGTTGCACTCGACCAAGCGGGCTCTTGCTCCCCGCATGCCCCCCCTCCCCTGCGTTGCCCCCAGCGGTTGACTTTGATGGTGGCAAGAGCTCCTCAACATCCGCGAGCGGGCTCTCTGCAGAGGAGGGCGGGGACAGCGTCCATGGCTTTAGGTGCAATGCTTTCTTGCCGACGGAGGATGGGGTTCGGCCAAGGGTGGTGAAGGCTGCGGACGATGGTGTGCGCGCTGTGAGCAGGTTGGCAATTTTTGGCTCGGGTGCATCCTTGCGGGGCGTCATCTTCCAAGAGCTGCCTTAGACTGAGCAGCATCGAAGCATGTCACGTCACCTAGGCCTGCATAAGCAAAAACTGCGCTTATCAGTACATTCCTGCATGTCACCAGCGTTTCAATACGATGGGGTACAACCCACCATCTTGAAACATCATGCATTTTCAGGCATCCGAACCGAAACAACACGGTTTGGCAAACTGATACATGCTGCAACACCGACATTGCTCTCCATAAACGTGACGGAGTCCTTCTCTGCATCTTTTCAGCATCAGAGAATACCTCCATAATGCAGGCGGGCGTTCTCTTGCTACTGTGCTAATAATAATGAGCGCTTTCCTGCATGAAAGTGCACAGACAGGCAGACACACACCGTACAAAGTAGAAAAGAATCACCGGCCTGGCATCATAAAAACGTCTGCGGTCCGGAAAGGCGTGCCTACTGTCACTGTCAAGGGAATGTCGTTTGGTACACATGCGTACCACCACAAATGTATATATATATATGTATATATATATATATATATACCACCACAAATGTATATATATATATATGTATATATATATGTGTGTGTGTGTACACACATGTTGCTTCTGAAGTACATTTCACCTGACATGCTGTTGCTGCCCCTCCAAGACGTTTGCATATGCTGGACGCCCAGACGGTGTGATAACGGAATCGCACACAAATTCATGAGTTCAACGCTTGGAAGCTAGTTCATGGACACAGTGAACTGAAATATTTCGCGAACTTGTTTCATACATCATTGGTGACATCAACATATTGCCTAAAAGCATGCTCAAAGCAGGCCAATCAATTATCTTTTGCGGATGGGCAACATATACACTGGCATTTCAACCCGTGATATGGTTACTGCATCACGGTTTTGGCTGCCGTTTTGCCGGAGTTATGCTGCATCGTTCAAATAGTCGAATCCTGAGCTGCCTACATCTATGGCGTCAGTGTGGCCCATTGTCAGGCGCTCTGCTTACATATTGCATAAATTGTACGCCAGTCATCCCTAACGCTTGTCTCGGGGAAAAGTTATTGCTCTCCATGACTTGACGAGGACAAACTCATGCACAAAACATTGCTTCCAACATGGGCACCTAGAGATACCTCGATTGCCCTGGCGCTCACCCTCTCCAATTCATTCGTTGCACAGTACACGTCAACATGCCAGTGCTGTCCGTCTTTGTCATGGAATGGTTGAAAGTCATCATGATGTACGACCGGCCGGACATGCAGCCACACCCCAAAATTCTCAGCAACGCTGAACACAAACTTATTCCTTATGTGCGCGTGCACACTTCCCTCCCAGCTCGTGTTACCTTCTGCCACACTCACGCCATAACATGGAGAAAATGGACATTGGGGGAGGGTCGGACCATGCCGACAACCTTTTGAGTATCGGAGCACCCTTGATAACTACCCTTGGCGCGTTGAAGTCGGTGAGGCCAAATAAGAGCTCAAGCGCGCATGTAAGCCATGCAAATCCTTTGCAACTTATGCACAATGCCCGTGTACAGGCGGATTTGCTAGTTCGTGAACCTTTTTTTGGAGGGTGCCAAGTAGCACGACAAAGGCAGTAGAAACACAGCGCTTCAAGACAGCGCAGTGGCAGTATGCATTGTAAACTTCTTTGAATATGTTCTGCGGGCGATCCAAGCCAGGGAAACTGCTTGATGGGTCGTCGGCCTGCGTTTATATGTGTTGATGTACTCACACAAGGCTTTCAGCGTTTATGACATGCTCGAGTGTGACTGTTTCTTGTTTATGTGACGATCATTGTCACCGATTTCATCTTTGGAGACAGTACAGGATGTAGCAATGCGGTCGCAGGTCACACAACTCCTTACGAAACCTGTCAGGAACAATTGAGAGCTGACAGACAGCATCCCCTGGAGCAGCTTAGCGGCTGTCGATTTGGCGTTATACGTAAATTATTTGTTGTTTTTGGCATGGGTTCTAGAGTTCAAAACGCCCTGAGCTCTTTGCCCATTTCAAATCCAGACATCGGCAGTTTCGACATCACAGACAGCGCCTTGAAATCCAAAACGCTTGAAACGTATCGTGGGATGGACAGCGTGCTGGCGTTCAAAATCCCCCTCAACAGAGTGGACGACTTTCTCAGTGGTGAGAGCGAGCGCGCTCATTGCCGCCTCGTTTGGGACGGCAAGGTGCTTGCGGACACCTGCTCCAATCGCACCATCGGCAGGAGCTACCTCTGCAGGTCTGGCAAGCTAAGGAAGCTGGCTGATCAGAACAGGGTGGGCGTCCCAGCCCTGAAATCCAATGGTGCGTTTCCTTTGGCACAAAGCATGCATACATATGTGTGCTGTGCTGGGGGCCCAAGGCTCTAAGCATCCCAAGTTTGCTGCCGGCTCGTGGGCTTCCACTTTGGTGAGCTTTAGGGCCCCGCGCACGCTTGTGCAAGCGGCTAAGAGGGGCACCCTTCGCTTGCGGCCCCAATTCCGGATATAACACTTTTAAGTAACGTTGGAGGTGGCCATCACACACGGTTTGCAATGCCTTGACCTGTGTGCGCAGAAAGTGGTGGCAGGCGCCAGAAGATTCGCCACGAGGAGTATGTCAAGCTTGGCTGCGGCTATCGCCTCACTTGGCGTGAGCTCGGCTTGGGCAGCTGCGTTGTTGCGGCGGTCACCGTCAAAGATCAAGGCAAGCATGCCAAGAATGGCGAGGACGTGCTTCTGCATGGAGAAGGCTCAGCCTTGAGCGCCAAAAGAACAGCAGCCTTGACGCAGGAGTGCAAGGTCTTAGTGCGCAAACACCTGCAATTAGGTCTCTCTAGCGAGGTCATCCTTCAACGTGCGCTCCATACACACTTTGTCATCACCACACCTGAAGTCTCATTTACCAATCTATTCAACCTCACATGTCACCTCATTGAGAAGTGCATGCTCCCAAGCCTTCGTGTGGCTTGCTTCTTTTTCATGAGCTCCTCATGTGCTGCAGTGAACGAGCAACGCTTGCTTCAACGGTTCGGATCACTAGAGGAAGTTCTTCGCTCGCATTGTGCGCGTGATTATGGCCTGGACAGGCACAATATCACCAACGTTCGAAGGGATGTTGACCGCGGCACCTTTCGGCTCCATGAAAGAGACGCTACATCGGTGCACATGTTGGTATGAGTCTTCATGCAGTGTGGACAGCGATACAATTGTTCGCTCGCATGCCGTTGCACTATTTTTGCCGTTTCAGCTGCATGTTTTTCAGATGGGTAGGTGTGGGACCCCTTTGTTGCTAGGTCCTTGCCTTAGGCGCGAGACATGTCTCGCCCGTTTCAGCGCCCACCTGGCGGCTAGCATATTGTTTGATTTAATTTGATTTTGCTGTTGCCACCATCATTGCATATTGCTGCGTGTCTATAATACCTCGTGTATGTGCAGTGGACGGAGGATCAAGCAAAGGCCGAGGCCGAGAGGGCACTCCTCCAGGCCGACTTGACCATGCCAGACAAGCCGGTGGTCATCATTGCGACGGCAACCATGCTAGACTGGGCAAACAAGCACGGCCACAACCGGCGACTCTCGATCGATTGCACTTTCGGCTTGAACAAGTACGGCTTCTCGGTGTGCACAATCACAGCCGTGAATGGCCGGGGAAGGGGGGTACCCATTTGTGTGGCCATCATTGGCAGTGAGAGCCGGGAGACCTTTGCAGCCGCCATCACCGAGCTCAAACGACGACTTCCCGAGGGCTGGAGGCCATCCATCGTGCTCGCTGACGCTGCCGAGGCCGAGCACAACGGCGTGTGGTATGCGTTATCGCCTTGGGTTGTGGTATCATCCATCTTCGCCAACGGTAACAGGGATAGCTTCTTCAATCTCAAGAACATTTCTTGTGCGCTTGCTTGCCTAGCATGACCCTATGATCGACGTCCCTATGCTTCGCGCAAGGGCATGCTTGACGTGCCATTGCCCTTTTCAACTGACGGGAGGCGGACCATCTGTATTTACTCATGCTCATACTCATGCCAACGAAGCCTTGTTTTCATTGCAGGGCGGTATTTGGGAAAGCCATTGCCCGTGCACTTGTGCACATACCACATTGTCACCTCCTGGTACAAGGGCATCTGTCCGCGCGTAAAGGAGGGCCCGAGACGGCGGGGCCGATCATCAAGCGTATGATGATGATGTATCTTTTTACAACACTACCGCATCCACATGGACATCAAGCGTATCTTCTAGGGAATTCATGCTGTCATGAAGCATCGTGGCTTAGACACTCGCGAAGGCAGCAAGGCTGCCGTGCGCGAGGCTTTTGCCGCATTTTGTGCGGAGTGGCAGGAATCACAAACCCAGGTGGTCGGGTACTTCAAGAGAAGTATGAGCAGAATATCGGTGCGATGTCCGTCTGCTTGGGACTCGTCGGCATGAATGTTCAAATTAATTTGCATGCGGGGCATATTCTCACCGGCTTCAACGTCAAAGCCCTCGCTTGCTGTCTACCATGCGGTGCAAGGCACCACAGCATATGGTTCACAGCGCGCCTTGTGGGACAGGCCGCATGCATGGACGACCCTCCCTGTGTCATTGCTGACCACGCGCAAGCTGTTGTGCAGATATGTGGGCTTTGGGCGTGCGCAAGTTCGACCTGTCGCTCAATCAGAGGACGACCGGGCTGAGCGAGGGCTGGCACCGAAAGTTGAAGCGGCGTTTGAAGGGGTGCCCTTCTGTGCACAAGCGGCGCATGGACTGGCTGATCCACATGCTGATTGAGCTCATCGATGTCCACATCAACGCTCGCGAAATTCTTGCTTATGAAGGCCTGCCCCCACCAGCATTTTTTCCATGCAGCCTTGTTGCTCCGACAGCTTCATTGTTGTTTGGTTTCATCCATTCTACCACATTGGAGCAAAGACTGTGTGATATGAACTCGCCCATTTCAAGGTTGGCAGTTCAGTCTCGGAGTACTACAAATTCTTGGTTATCAGGAAGGCTCACTGTTTCCAACACTGTGAGTCATATTGCAGGCATTGGACGCAACGTGAGAAGAAGGTACAAGAAGCTCTCCACAAAATGCTGCAGATGAGTACTCACAACATCACACTAATGGGAGATCCCAACGCCTTCCCGCATGCCGTGTACGCGCGTGACAACAAGACGTACTAGTTGCCGGCGTTCACCGTCGACTACGGCTGTTGCAACTGCTTCAACGCCGTGGACGGCTTTTTCTGCAAGCACCAGCTGCTCGCGTTGTGGGTCTGGCGCTTTGGGCACCAAAAGGTGAGCGATGCCGACTCCAACAAGTTCATCACCTTGTGCGTCAAGTTGCTGGGGACAACGTTCTCCCACAAGAGGGGGTGCACGCCAGATTGCATCGCCCCTTTGATTACAGCGTTGTCGGAAGCGTTTCCCGGGCATTCTGGGTGCACGGATGCAGTGTTGGACGCACCATGCGAGCCGAATGTGACAGCGGCGATTGCGTGCGCATTGACCACAGTGTCGACGGTGGTTGCACCGGACACGGGGCACGCGGTTGCAATGGTGGGATCACCTTCGTCAGGGCAGCCCAGCCGGACCCCCCTCACACAAGCAGTGCCCATCGTGCGGCACTCGCCAGCGACGAAAGCAATGAGGCAAGGCGTGCAACCAAGCTCCAGCCGATTTCACACCGTGTACGGCAATCTTCTGTCCACGAGTGTGCCGCACCACTTGCGCCAGAAGTGGATTCCGCAAATTGAGAACATGTTGTGTCGAATGCAGCATGACATCGACACAGGTGACCAAGTGCAGCCAGGCAATGTCGTTCCCCAGTTTTTGCAACACCCTGGGCCGCTATCCGAGAAGAGTGTGAAGTCAGTTTGCGAGAAGGGCCGTAAGCGAGCCCAAGCGGTTCCTGACTTTTGCAAGACAGTGACAATGGAGTACAACGAGTCGAGGAAGCTACCGCAGACGCTCAGCGGTCGTATTGACCGTGCTGCCGCGGTGGAGGCTCGGCTGGATTCCATCGAAGCCGTGGCATCCATTCCCAGCTCGGCAGTCGCAACAGGGCGGCGACTCGTTGAGCAAGCAAGGCTAGCCATGCTTGCTGTGCCGTCCCAAGCGCCTGATGGCTGCTTGGTAGCTCTCCTCTCTCGCCGGCGAACTCCTGGGCGCCGCCCTCGCACATACCAGCCTCGCGGGCCTTGGGATGATTGGGGGTCTGAGAAAGGGACACGAAAGGCTGATTCCTTGCGTTGGTGCCAACTCTTGGACATCGTTTGGTTTTTGTCAAGTTCACGAATTCCTGAGATTGTATGCGCTAGTTTGTGACTTGTTCTTGCTGCCAGCAAGCTGCACAAGCTTACACCAGTCCTCGTGTCACCTGATATTCTATGGGCCACTTCATGTGGCTTTCTGCCTACTTGCCTTTCTCATGTACGTTGTGCCTAGCCAGAATGCCCACTTGCAAGGTCCTCAAAAGAACGGTTGAAACTTGAACTACCTCGAATCACTCCAACTTGTTTATGTTTTCGAATTATCATTTTCAGTGCGCTCTCAGAGAACACAGACTGGACTCATGTGGCCACTCGCGCTGGTTCTTCACGAGTATCCTCAGGGCACTTGGGCGCTCAGCACTCCATCGTATCACCCACCCACTGTGCAGACTTCCACAGTGGCTACGAAGGAAGCCGCAACGAGCGATTTGAAAAACGATCCCCTATTTACCTGTAAAAGCGATCGGCAAATTTACGTGAAACGAGCGGAAACTCCTGTAGCAATACCAGAACCCTGCTGGTTGCAGCCCGACCAGCCACCCAGTGATCTACCCTGACGTATACTAGCTCCAAAGGACTTCAAAAGGATTTAAAAAGGCAATTCTATGATTGCGCTGTCCTGAAGTGCTATCTCTCTGCTGTTGATTTCGTGCTGCTTGGCACGTGCAAAAATAGAATGTACGCAACAACAAATCCGTTCGTACAGAGGCATTGTGCAGATTCTGAAGATGTTGTGCGTGGTTTTTTTGTCCTATAAAGCTTTGTTTGAGCGTCAGGAATTTCGACGCGCTAGAGGTTAGTTATCAAGGGTGTTCCGATACTCAAAAGGCTAGACAAGCTGGTTGGCGGAACCGTTAGCAATTTTCCTTTCAAGGATACCTTGAAGGAGTGTAATAGAAATCTCGCTTATTGGCTATATGCACTTCTTCTTACGTCACAATCAGCTGCGTTCGCTGGAACTTCTCGACAGAAACATTTCATACAAGAGCGCGGTGATGCATTGGCACATCATCGTGTTTGAAGTTGAAGGGACAACGGAGTAGTTTCGGTTTTACGAAACTGTCTGTAATAGGGAACAATTTCCATCTCATGTAGACGAAGGAAACTACGAAATTTTGGATTGGCGTGGACCCATGATGCCCCATGATGGAGGGCAAGCATCCTTACCGAGCTTACCAGAGGTGCAGAGGCGGAAGGGGGGTCGCTCCGGCTTCGGAAAACAATGCGAAAGCTACAAGCTGAATGCGCCGTCGCCATTCATGATTGGGTCTTCTCGGGAACAGTGGGAGCACGTCTATGGGGGTAAAGCTGGAGAAGCAGTGCTGCTGTGCCGCACTTCGCCAGGACCCGTCTACGCGCTACACTCAGGCCTCGGCAAACAGCAATTAAGTACAACAACATCTGCTCCAGCATTTTCGTGGAATGGTCATGGAGAAAGGGCGGTGAATGTGCGTTTTCATGTGCACCGAAGGGTCATGAACCCTGACAGCACAGCAGGAAAATTTGGCTGGCCGGCTGGACGGGCTGCGCCACGGTGCTTTCGCAAATTTCATGCGCCGTGCTAATATAACGTGCGTTAAATTCTAGCAGTGCCAGTTGAGCTCGCCAGTTACCAGAGTTGCACCATGTTGTTCTAGACTGAGATACCTGATCAAGATCAAGGTGAAAAATCATATTCTCGCCCACCGGCATTTGCCTCAATGACTGGGCGAACGTACGCAGATTCCTCTCAAGGGCAATGGCGTGCCCGGGCCAATTTACGGTGCATTGGCTAGTTTGGGAAGACAGCCTTTGTCCACTAGATGCTCGCAGCCCTCCCCTGTGATTAGCTATACGGAGAACAGATCGAAGGTGTGTCCTTATTGTAGAACTACCATACATACTGACCGATACGTGTCTTCACAGGTCATTAGGTCGACCTGGCACAGTTAAATCCCATGTCTACTTGCATTCTCCAAGATCCCCATCCCACCGATGAACGTCAGTTTGAGAAAACCCATGCTTCGTAACGTAAAACAAGCACAACATATCCCCTGTCAATTACACCAGACTGGGATCCACCGCGAGGATCCCAGACGTGATCTTCGTCTGCTTGTTGGATAAAAACCTACTGAGGTCAGGCAAACTAAGTTCGGCAGAAATCTGCCGCTTTGCAGGCTGCAACAACTGCACTGAAGCGCTACTTCAGCAAGGGACACCAGTCAGCGTTCCTGCTGACAGATTCTCCCAACCACAACTACCAGTTACCATCCAGCATAGGCCGGCAGGTGGATGCCACACACAGAAGTGCACCGTCAGCAGCATTTGGCAAAGAAAAGACTTTGCAATCGAGGCATTTGAACGAGATGGCCCAAATTCCCGGCCCAGGTGTGCTCCTGCAATCCCTATGCACTGATTTTTCGTAGCTTGGGAGGTGCAGCATGGTCATGCGTGGAATGTTCTTACTTCAGACACAGCGTTGGCATGGTTATGTAGATGGAAAACTATGAGCTAAATGTCAGGAACGTTGCTCTGCGGGATGGCGTTGGAAGACCCACAATTCTTTTCGAGGTCAATTAATTAAGCTCATCCACTCGATTGCACTCAATTAAGCTCATCCAATTTTGGCACTCTTGACTCTCTGCAACCTGACACATCTAGGCACCATGCAGGCACCGTTGCCCGTGAACATGGCAGCACCTCTGTAAACATGTACACAAGCCGCTGTGCACACCTTGAATGTGTGGAACCTTTCACCATGCAGGTGCCCATCCCACGTGGTCAGGTTTCGGAAAGCAGCAAAAGTCCCAGTTCAGTACCCTTCCAGCCCCCACCTTTGGAGGCGCTCGGGAGAAGCGGGGCAAGATGTACCTATCTAAAGCGCACGAAGTAAGAGGAAACGAGTCTCCAGCCAACTATGACATGCAAACGGTGTGTTCTTTGTGCAGTCCACATCCACCCACAGCTCCTGCATGTTGTGACTGTAACAACTGTGGCAACCTCACTCTGCAACTTCGTTCAGGGTCCGTCTGAGATGGAGCAGGATGGCAGACAAAATGGACGCCTTGCACTGTCTTGCACAGCATGATGATATTGATGATGATGTATCTCACTTCGGATGTGCTGTTTTGGTTGCTTTTTTGAGTGTTTCCTGCCATTGTCTATGTGATATAATGATGATGTATCTCTTTACAACACCACCGCGTCCACATGGACATTGGCAGCTCCAAGTACTCGTTGTGAGTACTTGGAGTGAGTGCTCGTGGTGGCGCCATCACCATCACCTGAAGCAATGGTACCTTGACCACTCCGATCTACCATAGCATAACCTGATCCCATGAGGAATGTGTACTCTGCGTAACCGCCGATCCATTTGTAACACTCGCCTCAGAGTGGGCGACCAGATAGGTCTGGTGCATTGTGCACCTCATTAGTGTCCTGAAGCGCTGTGCAGAAGTACGTGACAAGTGGCATGGGCAAGATGCAGCAAAGCTCCAAAAGAACGGCTCCTTCCTGCGGATTTGGCTACGGCAACAAGACGACCGTGCGAGTGAATGATACGCCTGGGCCTGGGACATATGATTGACTTTAAGGACCGCGTCAACTCAGCAAATTCAGTTACGCCACGAGCCAGAGCGTGGCGAAGCAAGGCGCAGAAGTGCCTGCAGTGGGAGCTGACGTAGCCCAAATGTCATAATAACCCATGCAGGGCACACGCAGTTGTCCCTCTGCCTGATTAGCACCGTTTAGAGCATGTTGCGATGCATAGGGCGGATAGATTATGACATGCAAATGCATATCACCTGGCTTTCCGGTACATTCTTGATTGTCGCCTCCGTAGCATGTGGTGGCATCGGGTTTCGAGTCAAGGCTTGTTCGGAAGATTGTCCTGGCTACATGAAATGCGTGACGACATACAGAACAGGGAGGGAATGAACACGTAGACAGAGTTGTATATATTTCGTAGGATAGAGCCACAGCCACCTGCCGTGGCTATCCCATGAAGTGTCATGTACCATGTTGTACATCTTAGAGACTTTCCTTGTGATAGCTGTCTTTCAAGGCCAGGTGCATGGCATGCTTACGGATTCAAGAGACACCACTGTCGCAGCTCTACAAGGTCATCACCCACTACTTGTACAGGCTCCTGGCAGTGGTACCCTAGGCCGTAAGTTTGGAGAAGAGGTAATGGTATTGCTACCCTTTTGACCGCTGGAGCAGTAGTCGTGGGCTCCAAAATTTGTGTGGGGGAGAGTGCAGGTGTTACTGCGGCCAGGGAGGCAGGGCGTGGTTGAGCCGGTGAGCACAGGTCAAACCTGCACATGTCTAGACGGCACCAACGTGCTTGCACGGCCTGAGGAATGTAGCATTACAGCAAGAACTAGCTGAATTAGTTGAAGGACTCAACGATATAGTCACAGATGCAATCAGTAGAATCCAGCATGGTCCATGGGCTGAGGAAGTGTTATGCCCAGTGATGTGTGGCCCCTTCATTCCTCATTGTGGGTGTTGTGTAGCACGAATGAGTGCCTCAGCGTGGACAGCCCATGGAACGCTTGCAGCAGAGTGCGTGTAGTCTTGAGCTACACAACGAGCAGTTCGACTTCCTACGTTACTTGGAGGAAACACAGCCTGCGTCGCACCAGCTGCAGCATGCAGTAAAGGGCATCCCGCCGAGGGACTTACAGGTAACGCAAGTGACAGCTCAGCTGACGGCAATGGCCCAAATTTAGGCTGTGCCTACGTCCACTACGTCTCAGCGGGTATACGCGCAGTTGTGCGACCCGTGTTGCCGGTGGTCAGGAGCATCGAGTCGGGCTGAAGACGCGCCCGATGCAGCCATGGACGGGAACTGCCAACAACCGCGACGGCATTGCGAAGAAATGCACTCCACATACGGAATGCAAACATGAACGGTCTTCCAATAAGAATAGAATGTTTGAATTGATGAAGTCACTGGGTTTTTTACACTGCCATCTCCCATCCCTACCTCTACACCAGGTGCATCGCTGGCATCTCATGCGATCTGTGGACACAGCAAGGAGGCACAGGAGGCCTATTGACATTGCAGCAAGACCAAAGTACATGTCCAAGACATGGTCTTTGATCTTGAGCGGGAGCATGAAGTTCCCCAGCGAGCATGGGATACCGAAAGCATATTCGCTGGTCACCTCATGCGTACGATGTGTTGGCACATGTCGTTGCGAAAGATCAAGCGCAAGCAAGGCTCAAGCGCCAGAGGAAGAGCCTCAGCACATGTGATACTGATGTGCGCTGACAGGATCTTATTGGTGAGTAAAGTAGAATGAAATGCGACTATATAAGCAATGCTACCTCAAGAGATAGCTCTAGCGGCGAGCACATATGCTTTTGCCTGCTACTTATTTTGCGCAACGGCTGTCAATGGCCGCTCTTGTCATTAGGAGACAGCTGTACTTGGATTGTTTGATTGCCACCTACATTCCATGCAGAAGGCTGGCGAACGCACTCAAATGCCACCAGACGCAAGCATCCGTGTGTTCGTGCGACCAGTTCATAAATTGTAATAATTGCATAGGTTCTACCTGCTACTGAATTCCGCTGGTTCCACTCAACACGCCACACCTGCTTTCCGGCCCTCAGGCACATCTTTGATCACGGCGGATCTTGGCATATGGGGTCGCAGCAGCCTGGGATGTCGATGGCAGCGCGGGTACATGTCTTTACCCGCCACCTTGCTCACGCGCCAGTTGCCTTCTGCTCGTCTATCGTCGGGAGTGGGAGATTTTCAGTGACATCCGCATCGTCTTCGTCCGATTCATCAAACGGCCGCCCGGGGTCGGCGATGGCCGCCGAAGCGATCCACTCCGCAATGAGCTTCTCTGCGTCTTCAGCAGACACCATGTCCTCGGGTTCAGAGCGCTCCGGGGTGTCGTGATAGTTCAGCTTGAAGCCCGCCCTCAAGCGGCCGCCCTGGTGGCAGATCGGCGAGTCGCCATCGAAGAGGTGGTGTGCCTCAAACTCCTTGAACTTCTCGATCATCACCGGCTCCTGCAACGATGCCTCCGAGAGCTGCTTCTGGAACTCACTCGCGTACGCCCCCGACCGGTTCTTGATTTTCCGGTTCATGAACTCCTCGAAGGATCGCGTCACGTAATGGAACAGGACGATCGAGTACTCGTCTGTGATGATCGAGTGGAAGTCCATGTTGCCCTGCAAATGGCCCGCGTACGAGATCGCCTGCCCCGGATTTGTCGTTACCTCCACTTCTTGGAGGTGAAGCGGAAGGCCGTTGCCAAGCACCGCTGGAATGCCCGGCCTGCACAGTGACTCTGTGTGTCGGCTTATGAAACGTGGGGAAATGCTGTTATGAATCCTGACTGGGCGGGAGTATATGCACTCTGCTGCAGGGCTCTCTCTACTTTGCATACAACGATGCCTACGAAGGGGTATCCCAACATCGTCCAGATTTGGGAGCGCTTACTGCCCTGACCAGGTCGTCGCAGTGATGCGCAATGCGTCGTAGCCGCCGATTGTGAGCACCTCATGCCGCAGCATGCATGGCAAGGACATCCAACACCAGAGGCTGTGCAGGGGCGGCCCCGCTATGGTCTCGCCTATCCCGCCCAGACCCGCACTCCAATCACCTGCTACCCGGGTGCGCATGGCGTCTTGCTACGTGCCAGAAACTGCATGTACTCTGATTCAGGAACATGAAGCAACGACGATGATGTCTAACGCAGGTGCAGCGACAAGAGACGGAGGAAGGCAGGAAGCGCACTGCAGGGTGCACTGATGTACGTGCAAGGGGCGGAAGATGACGTCAGGGTACGTCCAGTAGAGGTTCCCGATGCATTTCATCTGCTTGCTGAGCATGCCTGTGCAGCGGTCGTAAGACGCCAGCTGGCCAGCCACGGGCTTCTGGATGTGCCCACCGCTCCCGAAGAGCACCCATTGGAGGGACACAGCCCCCGTGTAGCGAAACCGGTCCTTCAAGACCGTCTTCAACGCATTGGCAGCCGGCACAGACTCCTGGCTGCACTCACACGCTGCCAACTTGCAATACGGGGTGCTGACACATATCTTTAGCGATACTTCTGGCTGCTGCAAGCTGCATCGAGGTGGTGCTACTGCGCGAGAATGCAGAACAGCGTCTGGCGTGCAAACAGTCCGCGACATTGAGAGACTGTGTTGTTATTTAGCCTGAGCTGTAGTGTTGTGACTGTCAATGTAGCAATTTAAGTGTTTGTTGAATCGTGTATAATTGCATGCTCCGTGTTCGACGACGGCCTGGTCATAGAAGCGCCGGTCAGCAATGGGACTCAAAACATAATTGCGGAGGGAACATATAGGATTCCCAAGTAGTTGTTGGAGTTGCCAATGTCCATGTGGATGCGGTAGTGTTGTAAAAAGATACATCATCATCACATATAGTTCCACTGCGCTGACTGGCATTTTGGTGACAAGGCTTTCCACCTAGCGCCAGTGCCTGCCATGCAACCATGCGTAACGGGACAGGAAGTGGACACCAAGAGGTGCGCAAGCGCAGGGTACAAGAGGCGCACTCTTTGAGGACCACGATGAACTCGTCGATGTCGACAAAGGCGAGCCAAGAGAAGAGTCCCTTCGTGCGCATGCCACACTCGTTGAACCAGTTGGTTTGCGTCGGATGCTTCGGGCCATCCTTGAACCCGTAATCCAGGAACCCCTCCCTGATGTACGGCTCCAGATACCGCAGCAGCGTCGTCGAGTTGCCATTTTCCCGCAAATATATCCGATCCACCCCTATGTGCCTGCAGCATTTGTGCCAACCGTCAGTAGTTGGCTCCAGCCTGCATCCCTCCTTACCTTGCACACTCTTGCCCTTCCAAGGCCAACAGGCAGTGTACCCACTACGTGCTTGACCGAGTGACAGCAGCTGATAAGAACGGCGGTACCAATCACCACTCTTCCATCCAAGGTTGTGCTGCATCGTGACATGGCTGGCAGGGCGCTTGCAGATAGGGCTTTCGTGGATGGCTTCAGACTCTCCTGTTTTCAGTGTGTGTCGCTCAGATGACGGTTGGTTTGCTCACCACTAAGTTGCCTTTCACCTGTCCGTGAACAAAATTGTAAATGTTTCTTTGAGAATTTTCGGTCTATTTTCGACCCCTCATGTTTGCATCACTGATCTCGCCGTAGCCAGCTCAGAGGGTTTGTCTAGTAGAGCTGCCGAAAATTAGGCAGGACAAAGAGCTATACCATGCATGCTGCTTATTCGCATGCATGGTGCCCGGCCTTGTGGACAACAACACACAGATGGCAACGCTTCTCGCAACTTGCCTGTGGTAGTCTATCCACTCCAGCACGTCCTCGGCACGCTCATCCTTCATGATGGCACACACAGCGATGGTGTTTTCCCAAAAGAGAGAGTATGGGGAGAAAACATCGCTCGATGCGAACACCTTGTTCACAATCTCCACGACTTCTTGCTCCTCCTCAACGCCACTTCTCCGTTTTATCCTGCAACTCAAAATCGAGCAATGACATGGTCATGGCTGATGAGCTGGCACCGTGCAAACAATGACCACTTGATTGATGAACTGCCTTCAGGAAAATCTCATGTGTTCCTGTGCAAACGCTTAGCACTCCGTGCACTCCTGGCTGTTTGCCAACATCTGCATTGTGGTGTCAACAATGGCGATGTGTCATTAGAAGCATTCCTGCGTTTCTATGCATGCTCGCAATTTCATGACAACATAGAAACGTTTTCCAGGCCATAGCAAAGCGCATGTCCTGTACACTGTATGCCTGTGTATGGCTCTCGAGGGTCACTTGATGGTAACAACACGGTCACTGCTTTTGAACATGCAGCCTGCGTCGCAGGTGACGTAGCACGTTGAGATGGCTCATTCGACCCTGCACTCACCACGAACGGCAATGGTGCATCCACACAGTTAACTGGTTCTTGAGACAGCTCACCTGCCTCCCATTCCCAGAAAAGTCTTGGACCTAGTGAGGTCCTCATGATGGTGTCGGGTGTGAAGATTTCGCACATGGGGGCCGCAACCGTGAGAGCGAGAACGCCCAGATCGTCAACCCGATTGACAGCATGAAAAAGAAGACGGCGAGCGCTTTGCGCACATTGTAGCGGGCTGACACCAGATATCTGGAACCATCCGGAACCCGAGGCGTTCGGGGTGGGCGGCTACCGAGCAGCATGCCATTGAAATCCAGAGGGAGAACCTGTGAATGCGTGTGAGATAGAGGAGAACTTGACGGTGAGGATTGCGCACGGTACCTACTCATCGGCAAGTGCCTGACAAGAGTGCACTCGTCCCAGCTGTTGCTACCAATCACGTCAATGGTTTCAACCAGGGCCCTCAGCAGCATGTAGCAAAGCACCCAGCCTCGGTGGTGCAATCAGCAGGTACCCGAGCAACAACAACTCCAGCCCTGCACGCATAGCACCCCGTCCAGTGAGGGTTGCCAACAGTGCGTTGTCGGGGCCCCATGTCCCGTTAAACATGTGTGCCAACATCCAAGGAGAACATGCGCCGCAACGTTGGATGGCGGTCACATCATAGCTGCCAGCGGCCTGGAGAGGTGGTACCTCTCTGCGTTGAGCGTACACCGCTGCCTGCTCCCAGCCATCAGAACACCGCATTTGCTATATAGAACCTGTCAAGGTGCGTAAATAGCCCTGGAATACTATCGTGTACCCATTGCTGTACGATATATTTGATGCGGAAACCTTGATGCGGCAACGCAAAGGAATCAGTAGACTACGTTCACAGGCTGCATGTGCAAAACCGCGCAAAAACACACGCATGACAATCCAGACACGGGAAGCTGCCCCGAGCAGCGAGATAAAATTAGAGGAAGCACGTAGTGTCACATACCTAAAATCACCCCAACGGAACTATCAGCAGGGTCACTGCGTTCGTCATGCACTTGCACATCGCTTGCATTGCGGGTCCGTCGCTTGGACAAACAGTGCATTGCTGTGAAAATGGGGCGACGATATTGGCACAAACGCGCATAATGCAAACAAACGCAATTATAGCCAGCAGTTGTCTTTCACGTTCGCGAGAGCGGGCTGACGAGGAAGGTAGAACGGCTGATACTGCAGGCATAACGAACCTCACGAATGCACTCGCAACCTCTCAACGAGTATCGAGGCAAGAAGATTGACACTATAAAAAGACACCTTGCCACACCGACGTCGATGCTCAAAATGCCTACGTTCGCGCTTCGAGACGAGTGCAAGTGCATGGAAACCTGAACCGCCACAATGTCAAATGACGTGAAACTTGACCTTCTCAAAGCTCCGCTTGACCATGCATTCTTCGAACCACACTTGTCGACTTGTTGTAACGTCTTTCATCGAATGTTACAACTGAAGCTCACCCTGACAACTTGAGTAGGCAGGCTCGCGAGAAGCATCAGCATCTACTGAGATAGATATATACATAAGTATTGAGGACACATGTGGCTGTTCAACAGGGATAGCCACACGCTTGGGCAAAACGTCAGCCCTGATTGCGCGCCCAAAGCATGGAGCCATGAACCGCACCTTTCTCATGAGACCTTTCCTAAGCCAATCAAAACAAACCTGAACTGGTAAGCCAAATAGATCAGCTGCGCTAGACCTGGGCAGGTCCACCTGCCTGGATGGTGACACCATGCATTGAGTTCAGGGTGTCGCCAGCCAGGGCAAACGAACAGACGTGGCCACTGACGACGCAACTGCCCTCTCTTGCCCTGAAGATGACCGCAGCTCGAAAAACCATATATGTTGACGCTTGAGTTATGAAGCAAAGCTGGCTGTGGCGGGCTCAATGAGACCTGTAGACTACTGCTCGCATAAGTTGACACAAACGGTTACCGCACGCTGCTTATGGAGACTCTACCGTGATTAAAGAATGTACCAGCACGTAGACGATACATAAACTCTTGCCGCGTGAGGATGAACAGTGATTCCTGTCAGGCAAGGGGTCGATTGCATGGGGTTATCTGTAGATAGTATGTATTCTATACCCTCGACAAACCGACATCACACTTGCTTTGATCGAACCACTATAGGTTACAAATGGCGGGGTAATTGCATGACTTCACTTACCAAATTCAAATTTTAAAGGCTTCGCCAGGAGCGTTGACCAAGCGCCGCGAAAATGTGGCTCTGACACACACAGCTCCACAGGGATCGACAACCGATGATCAATCACGCCTGCATGAAAGATCGCTCTTCAGCGTAAGCTCGTGCGCGCATGTCACAGAAGAGAAATGAAGTAGGAATCACATTGCGTCCACCATGGATCAGCGCCTAACGAATGTTGCATATGCGCTCCCGCGCCATTACTTGCAGATATTTTCACTTCTCGATTAGAACTTGTGCCCCGCGACCACACACGGCGTTGGCAGGACATTACTGCGTGTCATTCAATCGTTTTTCAACTACGAAAGCTGTGTGTGTCCTTAGTATCGGCCCTGCGAGCTTTTAGACCGCTGTCACATCGATCGGAGTCGACGGGATGTATAGAACGTGACGAAGTCGACGAAACGAGATCCACGAAACTCGCCTGCGCCAACCTTACAACAAGTGAGCTAGGAATGTATGACTCGATGAACATGGACTTCCTGTATCAGCGCATGCTCTAACGATAGCTGTGATCTGAACTGGTAAACGCATGAGGAAAATGTGCTAGCGCCTCTACTTGCCCTCGTGGCACCCTGCCGGCAGGCATCTGCATAGAGGCTGAAATACTGGGTGCATACAAGTCTAGTTGAATGTAGGAGGCAACACGCAGAAGTATCGTTGCGCTTGCTTGGACTAACAAGTCAGCATGCGTGCTAACCAAACCTTAGGAGGGGCCAACTCAACAACAATTTTGTTGGACGCGTCGCGCTTCTCCGTAAGCAAAAAAATGTCCAGACCCGGTTGCTTCACTTTGCCGCACGCTATTTTAACAAACAGGCCGATGTACTTGTCGCGCAAAGGACTCGACGCCCAAGGCAAACTTGCATCCTTCAGCAGCGCCAAGATCTTGGGAATAGTAAGAGTTCCATGTTGCACGAGATTGCTCGTGATGATCTCACGCATGTCCGAGTAAATCTTCTCAGGCATCTCTATCGAAGCGCTTGCCAAAGCAGCGGCAGGTGTACCATCTGCACCAGGCTCACACGCTGTGATGAACAAAAAACTTGACAAACAACACTTGCAACTTGGCAGACATGATGAATCTGCAACCTCCATTCATTCCAGCTGTGCATGCATGATACAACCTCGGGACGCATGCGACTCCGCAGCAAACATGATGTGCTTCAATTGGCAAGGTGTGGCCCTGAAAATGGATCATTTGGCAGATACCTAACGGGTAGGCATCCCTTGCACCCAGCAGTGGAACAACATGCAAGTACAGGCGTGTAAGGTGCATACTGGCGGAGGGCGGTGTAGAAGCTGCCAGCGGAGTGCCGTGCGCACTAGATGTGGCACTGACAGGGCGAGAGCCAGCGGCTTTCTGCCGCTTTGACGCAGTTGTATCGTCACTTGGCAGTGGTCGCTTGCCTGATGCTTTCCCAATCGGTTCCTTTGCAGTGCTCTTCTGCGCTGCTGAGACGGTTGCTGCTGGTTGGTCTGGCGGCGGTGAAGTTGAACTGGATCGCCGTGACATATCCAGATCGTCGTCAGAGAATTCATCTTCGTCATCAAAAAGCCCTGCTGCCTGTATGCTAATGGTACTGTCAGCATGCGTCCCAAGTCGCACCCTGCTCTGTGAGCCGCCAACAGATAGATGACATAGCCAAACAACAACGATCTTGCTGACAAAGCATGCTCGAGGGCTTCTGATGTGCCTTCCCTCGAGACCGCTCATCCAAAACAAGAGGACACCTGCTGATGGAAGCGACAAAAAGAGAACTCAAACAGAAAGGCAGATGGTGAACACGAGAGGCAACAACCCGCTGACATCTCAATATTGGCAGCCAGCTGCTCATAAACTGAACCACGCTATCTACTGCTGGAGAAGAGATCGACGTGAACGGGCGAGCTGCAACGGCGCATCAGCATAACCTAGCTCACGGAATTGAGGCACAGAGCATTACCTTGAGCTTCTTGCGCAGCTCTTTCTCGTCCTTCAGACGTTCCTGGTGATCGCGGCTGTCGCTCGGCGATGACGTCGGCATCGGCATCATAATCGTCCATCTCTTCGTTGTCGACGATGATCCCGTCGCGCTCCTTCGCGCGTGTGTCCTTCAAAATCTCATTCTCCAGGCGGTTAGCTTCGTTGTCCTCATGCTCCTTCTCCAACTCCGGGTCCACCGTCACGGCGAGGTCGTCGTTTGCGATGTCCTCTTCATGGTCCCATCCCTCGCCTGCACATGCCCCAACACGCAAGTTGATTACTCATTGATTCGGCACAAGCGAATAGCAGCTCTGCGTCGTGAAGACACAAGGGATGCAATAACCACAGGATAACAACCGGTCCTATTCACAAGACCATGCGAAATGGGCCATATGCCATGGGAAGAATGGTTTTGCCGCTCTGTGATAACTTTTGTCGTGCAGACGCTTCTGCCACTCCTGTCTATCCTCATGCTGCACAAAGTGCATAGCTGTATACACCTAAGCTCCACAGTGAGCAATGTGACGGAGCCCCTTACTTTGTTCCAAATTCCCAGCCTTGAATGCGACGCCTAACAAGCGAAGATATGAATCATTATCTGGGTTACAGATCGATCGACTGAGACGCAGAGGTCGGTGGGAGGCCGGAGCATTGGCTGCAGCAGGTCGCACGGGGGGGTGGGCTGCATATTGCTGGTTTGAGCTTTGGGACGTACTCTCTCTTCATCCATTTCCATCAGATTATCCAACTCCATTTCAAGAGTCTCCCCATCATCACCCAGCACATCGTCCACGGCCTTCGCTTTGCCCCGCTTGCCTCCTTTCACGTTCAGAAAGTCAAACTCAGAGACGGCCTTGACTTTGCCACCACGTTTGATGATCTCATCTTCCTCTTCTGCATTTGCAAAGCACCTAGATTCATCTCACCTTGTCGTGAGCTCTAACCGCATTGCTGGCATGAGGCGCCTCTGCATCGTTGACAACAGTGCTGTGACCTTCCTGTCCTGCCAGACAGCTTTCTCGCCTGGTATTAGCACAGCTTGCGAAGTCTGTTGAGGAGTTCCCAGCAGGCCAGAAACATGCCAAGTACCCATAAACGAGCTACGAGTGTATTCTCGTGGCAATCCTCGTGCTGCACCAGTTGGTATTAGGGCAGAGCACAGGTTTTACACGATGGTCCAGGCCACTGCCACTCACTCATGTGCGCTGTGTTTTGAATCGCGGCGCGACAATCAGGGAGACCCATTCCTAAATAGAGTGCCTAAGTTGCCCGTATCGCTTTTGATATATGTGTGTCAGGGCAGTGCTGTACAAGGCAATGTGTGTAAAACAGAAAGTCGCTTGACTTCGATGTGCCGTGCGATACATGAAAGCTTCCAAACGTACACAACTTGACCGACTCAGCGGAATTTTTAGCGTATGCGCACGTAAAATAAGTTTGGGTAAAAGTGTAGAGATAAGGTGCTGTGCAGATGAAGCATGGTGAGCCATGTGATGACAACTTTGATGTCTGATCTGCCAGTGACCTTTGAGTGAAGTGCAACTGGAACAAAGTCCTCGCACCTTCTGCAAACAGGCTGGTCCTGCTCTGGTCGCGCTTGGCCATCATCTCCTGGTGCTTCTGCCTATCCTTCAGTGCTTGCTCTGCCTCTTCGAGTGTTGTCTCTGAATTTTTGCGCTCCTTCTTGAAATTATACCACCACTCAATAGGGATGGCTGTGAAGGCCTTACTCTTCTCCTTTCGTACTAAGATGAAGTAGCCAGACTTCTCGGGTTTGCCTGTATGCACACGTGAACTTGCCATGATCGTCACACCACACGCCTGAACTAACACCTCAAGACTTGGGCTAAACGGGCGCCAACTGCTTTGCGCTGAAAATATAAATGCTCTTTATGGAGTATCCACCTGAAATGTCCGTGAGTAAGTGGGGGGCAATGATGCAACGGGTCTATGCACTTTTGTTCCCTTGCGCCCTCGGGTTGTAAGGCGCCCCTTACCACCCGACAACACCATTCTCTGCAAGCGTCGCGGGGGCTGGCTGACAATTGTAAGGGTTCACCAGCGGAAGTAAGCAACGGTTGACATGCGCATGCGCTTCGACGTGTACTTCTGCCGACATGCAAACCAGACTTCTGCCAGAGGTCTTCAAGCAGCGCACCATTAGCGCCACCCTCTAACATGCCTCGATATTGAAGGCCCTTACTGCTGCGCAAGTTATACGGTTGGAGTTCAGTCTTCTGCTTCCTTCCGCTGGTACCAGCATCAGGGTTTGGTTCTTGCTTCAATTGCCACTCCCCCATCGTCAAGTCCACGTTTTCCTGGATCCATAGAATTTGATAATAAATCATGATACAAAGGCAAATAGTTCTAAAGATGGTTAATCCAGGCAGGATGTATCCGATTTTCATATAAACATCCGTGGCGTGATGGACGTGGCAAGGCGATCGAGATTGCCTGGACCGGAGCGATGTTGTGTTGTGATCACTTGGCAACGAGTAATTTTTCGACCTTTCTTTATCAACATAAGCTTCAAAGCAGATTGTACATGCGTTTTGGAGCATGCGGACTGGGCACGCTTTGGGCTTAGAATACGAAGAGGAAGCAAAAGGCCTAGCGGCCCGTTCCCTTCTTCAACCACGGCTAATAATGTCCATTAATAATGGTACGTGGTTGCAAATGGGCGTTCGCACTAACTTGCCGCCACACACGGATACATTGCAATGGCAAAGGACAGGAAACGGACATCGCACCAGTGGGAATTTCGCCAGAATGTGCTTGATATCTTTGAAAGATGGGGTGGGGGCGACAATGGTAAGTGTATTCTGCAAGTCAGCCGTTCAGCGTTAATGAAGGTACCTGTAAGGTGGGCTATGCAAACGGGCGAGCCCCAGCTTCGTTGATCGTAACCTTTGACATTTTTTCACGTTGAAGCGTCAAATCAGCAAGCCGCAGTGCGTAAGAATGGACATGGGAAGGTCATTATCGAGTGCACCGTGCTCGAAGCGGTGTCTTTGCGTTCATTTCTCTCGAGACATCCAACTACATGGTATTGCAAAGATGCCTTATTCTTATCCAGTCTTCGAGAAAGCATTGAGCCTGATGCGTAGGAGAGCTCAAAAGTGGGGCTCTGCAGCGATATCTATAGATAGACTGGTCATCAGCAACATGACGATTGTGCCACAATCTGCTGCTGCCAAACAGAGCTCTGGTTGTAGTAAGTCAAAACGAGCCTCACATACGTTTGTGACGACAGAAAACCCTGAGATGTGACAGGTCGACACAGAATATATGTACAATGATGCTCATATCAGCAATACGCATTTCACGCCAGTACCGAAACTCTGCACCACCTGTCCGAATACGCCATCGTCTCACAGGGAACCATGGTGTTACGCTGTGGAATGTCTCTGCTGTCGCGGAAAGCAGAATTAGTATACGACGGCATCACGCCAGGCTCGCCGCAGCATGTGACGTGCAGCAAAATGTCGGGAACAATTCAAGTGTCGAGAAGCCGACTGCTTACTTAGCATGGATGCGTATACAGGTATGAAGTGTATTCACTCTTTGTTGCGCATGGTGTCCATCACTCATCGTGGACGCGTCTTCCTTCGCAGGCGTTGGCGCTCATATCAGGGTTTCATGTCGTGGTTTAAATGTAAACGGTGTTACCACAATTGCAGCGCAGCGATGTGCTTGAAAAGTTTGGAATTTCTCCAATATACCTTGAATGCTCTTTCCTGCAGCGGATTCGCTTGCGAATGTGTGCAACCACCAAGGTCTCGACACTGCTTGTTTCTGTGCTCTCCCCGTCCAATTCAGGTCGGAAGCCACGGTATATCGCTGAATTCTCAAAGTTGTAATACATGCTGGTTGAAATCCCTGTTTTGCACCTTACCGTGACGCTGAATGGCACCTGTGAAAAGCCCCATGTTGGCCTAAGATGCTCCATCTGTGACAGTGTCTGCTGTGATTGAAGGATTTTGCCCTGGTGGCAAGCCAGACATTTCGGCTGCAGCCCGGCCTGAACGTGATCTCAGGAGAGTCGGGATCTGGAAAGTCTGTGTTGCTGGCCGCATTCTCACAGGTGCTAGGAATGCAAGCCTCTGATGATTTGATTCGCGCCCCTGCCACTTGTGCAGGTACTGTTCCTAACCCCACGCTCACTGGATATGGCATGTTACACAGGATGCTGTTAACATCCTTGCTATGTTTTTCTGACTGTCAAAAGTAGTTGAAGCCATGCCGATTGTGTTGTCACAGGCAGTGTCATCTTCCAGCCATTGCCTGAGCGGACCCAAGCTTATGATGAAGTGTCTGACACATTGTACTTGCAACAATATGGTTTCCACGTTCTTCAGTATGCTCATTCGTCACTGCAACAATCTGGACCTGATAAGAGTGGATGTTGCCTGGTTCAATGGTCCCTTGAAGTGCGCATGCACACTGTTGACAAACGATCTTACGGCAGTGGGCATCACAACATTCAAGGACACTCGGCGTGGCCTTATGGTATTTTGGGCCTGGAAGTTATGATTTTTTTTTTGCCCACAGTGTATGTTGCAAATTAACCATTGAAATTTGTCATATTTATCTGGCAAGCCGATTGTGTTTTGGAACTGTTTGAATGCGGCACGGTTGGGCGTGCTGCAGTGGTGGAGGCGGTGTTTCACTTGGGGCCGGTCGCGAGTCAGACGATTGGGAGACTTCTCAGGGAGCTGGGACTGCCAAGCAGTGCAGTACCATCGCAAGGAGGCGGCAGGGTGCACATTCGGCGGGAGATCTCTTTTGTCGCCACCTCAGACTCCCCAGATTCCTCCCCCAACCCGCGCGCGTCCCGAGGTGAAATTCCCCACTTTGATTCTTTTGTAGTAAAACCTGAGGTGTTCTTGACCCAAACACGACGACGCTTTGGTTGCAAGTCTTTTGAGTGTGCCTTCTGAGTCATACATCTTTGGAGATAGCGGCAATCAACGGAGAAAGTGTGTGCAATGTGACCTCACTATCGAGGCTTCTATTGCGGCTTCTATCGAAATGGATACTGAAAATGTTTATGAAGGTATCTATTCAAATTCCTATGAAGGTCGCTGCCCGGCAGAGATCGCTTAGTCAAAGAAGGAGGGTGAGGGGGCCACTGACGAGTTGTGAAAGGCCTGGTTTTTCAGATGGAGTACACTTTGAGCAGTTTTAAACCGAGGCTTTCAGATAGCAAACCTGATCTCGTGAACTGCCAGAACCTGTTGATGAAAAGCGGGGCATGGTCTCTCAGAACGTGGTGAATCCAGTTGAAAGTATATGATGCTAGCCAGTGCCTAATCAAATATTTAGGCGGCCCAAAGTGTGATGACTCCATTCAAATTTTGGGTTCCAGTTTGTGCAGGTCAACATGCACACTTTATGGGCTGTTTTGGTGTGTGTGCATTACATCATATTGCGATAGTGACTTCACACACAATGACATGTCCAAACGATGATATTGCTGCATCTCAGAGATGATGTTGTATCCTTTCACAACACTACCGCATCCACATGGACATGGGCAACTCAAGTGCTACCATCACCATCACCTGAGGCATGCATGCTTGGACCAGCCCAGAGATGCATCCGTTATTCGAGGGCGGGCAGCAGCAAAATGCTTCCGGCGTCATGGGACAATGTGACTGTGCACTGCAGGTTCGCAAGGGGCTAACGGCAGGTCTGCAATTCGCAGCAAGTGCTCGGTGAACGGAGCAGCCACGCAGCTCAAGATCCTTAGGCAGCTTGGAGCAGCTCTTGTGGATGTCAATGGCCAGAACGCCAGCATGGCACTGCGCTCTTCCGAAACGCAGCTGGCACTGCTGGACCGAATAGCAGGTATGATATATCACATATATGTGCTTGTACTGGGGTACTCTAATTTATAGATACCCTACGACCTGTAAACGATTTGCCAACAGTACTGTTGATCAAGGCCTCTTGTGAGCTCATGTGATGTCAGAATGCGACAATTGTGCGACGGGGAGCCCAGCATCGAGAGCTATCAGGCACACCCGCTCGTGCCCCTCTGTCTCACAGATCCAGCACCAAAGGGAAAAACAAAGCAATTTGCGACGGCAAAATACAGACCGGTCGTACGGTAGTCTGTGATAGGGATCTCGTGACTCGCCTGTGATGCGCCTGCTTGCCCTTCAAGCTTGCACGTTCTGATTGCATGCTAGCGGAACTGGCGAGGCTTGCCTCAGGTTTTTGATTTCGAGCAGCTGACGTATAAGCATGCTGTGCGGCATTGCACTAGGGCATCTGCCATTCCGCTCTCCTGAACGAAGACGTCCAAGCCGCCCCAATCGTGTCCATCGCTGCCGACTTTGCGGTCCCTTGCACCATTCCGCCTGATGCGCATCACCCATGCATGCTTTTCCAAATATCAACGGCTCCAACGGTGCGACGGCTTGGTTCTGTGAGAAAGTTCATCTTGCAAAGGCGCTTGCAGCAGCGGTCAGCGCTCATGGCAGGCGTGGTGTGCAGGCACGGCGCCACAGGTGAAGGAATTTGAAGCAAAACTGGTGCGCCTGGGGCAGGTGCAGTCGCTGCTGTCGGACGCTGAGGGCATGGACGATGATGAGCAGCGTGAGGAGGACCAGGCGTACGTGGACGAGATTTTTGCGATGAAACTGCAGCCGGGCGAGGAGCTCACCCTTCGAGAGCAGATCCGCCACCTGGACAGCCGAGTCTCGTCTGTCCAGCAGTGCAGCGCTGGTCACCAAGCCATCGGTAGCCGTGCGCACTCCCCCCGCTCCCCCTGCTGGTGAACTGCTGCTGTCTTTCCGTGGCTGCATTTAGTACTGTGTGATTTTAACTTGTCATTTCAGCTTTTTTTTATTTCCAGCATCAAGGAAGCCACATGTACATGTCAACCCAATCATGATCATCTTCATGATTGCTGCATCATGACACAGATGGTGCAGTGGTTCTCCTCGATTTCGCAGGAGAACCACTGTAAAACAAGAGAATTTCTGGGCTGCCAAGGTCTCAACCCAAGTGTACTGCAGTATGTCTGACCCCACAGTTCGGTTTGAGGGGTTCTGAAGCACTCCGCTCTTGTGAATGTTGCTGGACTTCAGTGTTCAGAATGTGCGTGCATGTGTGCCGACTGTGACTGTGCCAATTCTTGACAGCAAGTTGATCTAAATGTTGGCGGTTCCAAGATGCAGGGGGTGACGAAGGTAGCCTGGTGGCATTGCTTGCAAAGGTGGACAGCCACATGCGCTACGTGCGAGAGAAGGAAGCAGGGTTTGTGGAGGCAATGAGCCAGGCCCCAGACGTAGAGATCGACGACAGCAACGATGCGCGCGAAGCGAGCGTCCAGGCAGCCCTCGAGGGTGTCAGCATGATGGAGGAGGTGCAATCTCTGCTGAGTCAGGTGCCCATTCTGCCCTCCAGCTCCTGACTGTTACTGATGCTTCGCGCCCACAACACACTCTGTTCTTCAGAAACATCATTCTTTCACATGCTGGTGTCTTGGCAGGTGTCATCATTGGCCTTGTTCTGCTATCACACGCTTTGGACGCCAGCACGACGGCGTACGATGTAACTAAACATGCTGTCGGTCGGTGTCGTTGATTTGTCTTTTTGGGAAGCGGTGGAGCGGTTTGCCGCCTATTCTGACCGGTCTGGGCCTGAGGCCGAAGCCCCATGGGAACGTCTGTGTCACCGTGTTTTACAAGGGAGGGGACATGGCATGATTCCCGATTGATCGATTTGTTATGTCTCCAAGTTCACAGCCGGTGGAGAGTGTACATGCCAGCTGCTTATTTCTCAGAGCTGGACACAGGTACTTGCGTTGACGAGCACTCAGCCCGCTGGGTTTGATTGCTGTGCTGTCTGATTTGAATGTGAGCGATGCAAACGGACGGCGCCTTGTATGTTGCAGGCCAATGATTGCTTGGCAGAGGCCAAAACCCGAATGGAGGAGTACATGGAGACGTTTGAGTTTGACAAGCTCCACTTTGCGCGGCTGAAAGCCCGCTACGAAGCGATCACCCGGCTGCTCAAGGAATGCGAGTGCAGGACGGTTTCGGAGCTGCTTGTGGAGGCCCACCGCACCAATGCTGCTTTGGAGCAGTGGGCTGAGAACTCAGGTGAGTTTCTTCATGCCATGGGCTGCCATGTCAAAGCAATGCTGCTCTGTGGACCATCCTTGAAAGCAGAGCTCGAAAGCGAGACTCGTGCTTGAATGGCCTCCTTCTGTGCTGGGTGGCTAATACTTGCAACCATGTCGTTGATGTATCAGGTTGGTAATACATTACGTGCAACCACGTCATGGCAATCGTGTCGTAGCAGGTCCTTTGTGGTCCTGTTCATGCGGCACATTCCCAAAAATGTTACCTGTGCAGCGCAGCAGTAGGCCAGACATCAGTAGCAGTCAATGCGATCAGCCCGCTTCGTCTTGACTGGTACCAATGGCGTTTGTCTCTTCAAGCACGTGCCAACGTGCGTATTCCTTTCATACCTTTGGGATTTGGGATGTTGTCCAACATGCCTCAAAGCTACGTTTCTGCAGCGTTTCGCCAGACTGTATGATTTGCGGGTTTAGATGCCTGAAAATGCATGAATAATGGGGACAAAAAAGGGGGTCAAAACCCAAGCCGGCGCAGCACTGCGTTTCTCCATGGCAGTACCACCCGCAATTTCCTAGCGCGTGTTTACTCGAGGGCAAGCCTCTACAAGCAATACATCACCAATGCATTTGTATGGGCAGCCCTCCCTCTGACCTGTCTGCATGATGATGATGTATCTTTTTACAACACTACCGCATCCACATGGACATTGGCAACTCCAAGAACGACTTGGGAATCAGAGTTATCATTACCATCACCTGAGGCAAGCGTACCTGGACCAGCCTGACTTACCATAACCTGACCTGACATGTCTTCATCCTCTTCGTCCTGTACCCTGCAAGAAAGGAGGTCAGCCACGGCTGACCAAAAACGACCCGTCAATTCCTTTGGGAGATCGTCGCAACCCACACTCAAAATCTTTGTCAGGAGATCAACTCCCAACAGAGATTCCAATTTAGTTGCCAAATTCCCACCTTGTAATCCAAGACCTCCAACCGTTTCAAGAAATTGGTCTATTTTTGGCCACAAGATGGGACAATCCACGGTACAGTGAACACAGCCTGTGTGAGCATCCCCCAAATGCTCATTGCAGTCCTTGCAGTGATACTGTACGGGATCCACAAACTCGTAAGTCTGATTTTGAAGTCGGCTTCGTAGGGCGCACAGCTTACCACTCCTAGCGCTCATGATAGTACGAGCCCGAACAGAGGACAAACTTGACAGTTATGGTGCAAGCCTGCGTGGTTGTTCACCGATGCACGCCCACTTCCATGGCACCGCAGAATGCGGCGATGCAACATATCTGGCTTTCCCTTGAATTAAGTACCAACTCCAGATATTGTCAAGGAGGTGTTGCCTATCAACCTCATTAGTAGGCAACGCCTCTGCTTCCAGCACTGGCACATTCACTACACGCACTCCCCCTTGAGATCTGGAGGAGATTCGCCTAGCGACCTGCTGTTTTGTAGGGGCTATGAAGATGTCAGAGATGTTTAGGTCGTGGCAAATGTCCGATGAAAATTTCTGCACCTCTCCTTGCCAATTGGCCCCTACCCTCGGGCGTCCGACTGCTCTGTGCCCCGGGAAACGATTCGCTTGTGCCAGTTTACACCATCGAGTTCCCTGTAAAGTGGACAGATGCTTGTCATAGCATTGTTTAGAGGCATCCATTAGAAGCGAGGGGGGCAGTAGTCTGCATGGTACCACCAATACATTCCGGTGCCTTCGCAAAACACGGCTGCGTACGTCTCTGCAGTGAAGCTACCTGCTCTGAGGGAGGAGCGTACTGCGATCCATGCGCGCCTGACTCAGCTGGCGGTGGGGATCAGCGAGCAGAGACGCATCTCCTCAGGCAAGCTGCGGCACGCTGTCGAGAGCTGTCTCAAGCAGCTGGCCATGCCTCACAGCCGCTTTGATGTGCGTATCGCCTGGGACCTGGACACATCGCTCGACGACGCGGCCACGCAGGCCTCCACCCCGATTCGCTCCCTCCTCATCGACAACCACGCTGCTGCATTGCTCGGTGCGTCTCAGCCCCGCAGAGTGGCTTTGTCCGGTGGTAGAGCGCGTCAACTCTGCTGGCGCGTAGAACATAATGTGTTCGCAAGGACAAAGGGGGTGCTTGACGGTTGTGGCGTAGCAAGCCTGCGCAAGAGTTGATCTGTGAACGCCAACATCGTCTTGCAGCATCAGGTTTACCTCCGGTTTTGACCACTGCTAGGCAAGACGTGTGGATACTTCAATTTTCAGGCAGGTGTTGATTTGTCAGCTGGCCCTTCCGAACCAACCATACTGGTTGGTACGGCGATGGCCGTTTTTTTAAGCTGAAATTGAAGAATGAGGATGTTGAAGGCCACAGAGGCAACGGCAGCCGAGATGCAGGAGAGGACGGCAACAGGCGTTACAAGCTACAGACAGGGGGGCTTGATCGTGTGGAGTTCCTACTGGCAGCCGGTCCAGCCGAGCCACTTCGGCCCCTTAGATCCGTAGCATCTGGGGGTGAGAGCTCTCGCATCATGCTGGCCCTTAAGACGGCGCCCTCCCTCACACAATCGCTTCCAGGTGAGCCTCGTCCTTGACCAGCGTTTCGCGGTACAGAGTGTTCTTTTTGGGCAGGCGCCTGAAAATGCATGGATTTGGGGGACAGATTTGTGGGTGAACCCCTTTCAGTCGAAATGCTGTCCTTGACCACCCACACAAGCTTGGTGCCGCTTCGAGGCCCCCTTCCTCATTCGGGCCCTCCTAGGTGTGATCCTTGACTGGTCATACATGCACTTTCAGCTCCATGCGGCCTCCCTCTCCAGCTACGATTGCCATATACTGTCGCCATCTCGTGGTGTTGCATTGGCAACGGCACGTAACGCATGCATTGCTGGAGCACTAGACTTCATAAGCAACCTGCAGTTCTCGTGTGAAATGCTCCTCGCATTGCACAAGTCCATCGATGGCGTTTCACAGCTTGCCCTCGGCAGGTTTTGTCGCTTCAAGGGATATGCCACGCTGTTTGAAATCTTGTCAGAAACCATCTTGCCCGCGTACAGACAGCGGAAAACATAGTGATCCCTCAGAGTCCCCTGACAATGCCTTTGTTTGGCAGGCCTGGGAGGTGTGGAAGAGGTGGAGCAGGCTGCGATGCATGGGGGGGAGCAGATTCGGGAAGATGAGTCGGCGGGCGTCATGATGGTGGAGGCGCCTGATGGCAGCCGGCAACTCTTTCCGATGTCGGGAGCTCCGGTGTTTGACAGTGACACAGCAGCGTGGGACGGTCAGCTCGCGGTGTTGGGAACCCCCATCACGGTCCTGGATGAGATCGATGCTGGAGTCGGAGCTCGCCTCGGCACCGCCATGGGCACGGTGCTGCATGCCATGGCCAGGAGCGGCCAGATCCTCTGCGTGTCGCATGTTGCCCAGGTGCTGCTCGCCTCAGCTTCAATGACAAGCCCCGCTTGCTTCAGCTGTACCGTCTTGTGATTTGCGCTGCACCAAAGTGTAGTTAACTGCCCATTCATTGGATCAACGCGTACACAATGAGCTGATAAAAATCACAGTTCTGGTACCAGACATAAGCTTCTTGCACAGGTTTGCTTGAGATCCCCTACATGTGTTGCACATTGCTCAGGTGCTACTTGCTCCATGCTATGTCTCTTGACCGCCGTTGTGTGCCGGTGCTTACATGCTTGACAACTTCGCGTTCGTTGCATCACTCACCATGCCATGATCATCACGTGCTCACTTCTCTGCAATACTGTGTTCATCGTTGCGCCACCCTCTAATTTGCGAGCTGCGATGATTGAAAATACGGTACTTTTGGGGGCAAGAATGGGGGTCAGACCCCATTCCGACGAATCACTGGCTGTATTTTGGTCGAGGCCTCCACACGTGGTGTATGGGTTCGTGGTTCACGCTCTATCATGCTTGAGTGTGCAGGCCAGCAATGTCAACTTGGCCTGTGTAGAAGCACTTTCGCATAAGCCCTTCTGTTACCACACCACTGTCTTGCGTCATCAGTTCCAGCTGATATTTGCTCACGACTGTGGAGTCACTCGCATGTCTGTGGCATCACGAGAGCTTGGGGAATCTTTGTGATCTGACCGTACGACTGGTATATATTCGCCGTCGCTAAATGCTTTCTTTTTCCCTTTGGTGCTGGTTCTGTGAGATACGGCAGCATGAGCGGGTTTGCCTGATAGCTCTCGATGCTGGGCACGCTCCGCGCCGCATTCTGACATCATATGAGTACACAGGAGGCCTGGAAAGACAGGGCTGTTGGCGAATCTATAAAGGATGTAGGGTATGGTGAACTGCTAGAGTAGTTCATGTAGTTGCTAATGTCCATGTGGATGCGGTAGTGTTGTAGAAAGATACAACATCATGAGTCATGATGTTCCTTTTCCTTGTCTCAACACTACTGACTCGGCGCTTGCGCGTCGACCACAGGTGGCTGCCCATGCTGACTACCATCTCAAGGTGGAAAAGCATTTGAAGGAGGGCCGCCCAGAGACTCGCTTCCGGCAGTTGCAATCTGTCGAGGATCGCGTCGCCGAAATCTGCGCAATGATAGGCTTGGAAGACCAACAGGGTGCCGACACCGCGCGGGGCCTCCTGCGTGACGCCGCATCCACAACCGGAGGAGCGACTAGAAGCGACCAGCAAGCCTTACCTCGTCTCCATAGCCCTGCCGCAAGCAGCATGCTCGAAGCGTTCAGCTCCAGAGACGACGTCAGGGTAGATCCTGATGCTGTGCCTGGCATGTCTCATGCAGATGGTGCAACCGTTGCGCCCGAAGTTGCCACGACGGCAGCAAGGAGTGACGAGTCAGTTGGATCGCAGAGCCACCAGGTTGGAGGGGTTGAGGGGGGGGCGCCAATGGGGGAGCAACTCGTCATGCATGAGTTCCCGCCAGATGACGAGGCTTCAGGGCACCCGCTTACGATTGAGGTGCAGGATGCCACTCATCAAGGTGACACGAAAGCTCAGGCGCACATTTCTACACAGCGCGTTGAAGGACGGACGCCAGCTCTGGAATGCAGGGGATAGGAGCTGGCTTTGCAACCCCTTTTACCTTTCAACTTGCGCTCCATATCGAATGGTGCTCCTGGCATGGTCGTCCGAATATCGCTTACGTAGACCGGTAGCGTTGGCAGGCTCCATCGATGTATGCGATGCTGCTATCTTTGGACGCTATATGCCTGGAGCAGCATTCGATGTGGCGCGGTGGGAGGGATGTTGATTACGCAATGAGCGCGTTTGATGGGAACACGGCCTTGTGGTCTGGCCTTTATGTGCTACTGTTTCAAGCTAGCAGGCATGCGTAGGTAGTTTCTACATTCTTGCCATCTCGTTCAGTGTATATAGTACTATCTTTGTGAATGAGTAAGGTGGAAAAGTTCGGTCAGAACTAGATCGGTTTCTTGAAGTGGTTGGTGGCTTGGGTTTCCAAGGTAACAGCCTGGCAACTTGATTGGAATTGTGCTGGGGGTTCACCTCTTGAAAAAGATCTCAATGTGGATTGCGACGATCTCCCAAAGGAATTAAAGGGACGTTTAGGTCAGCTGTGGCTCATCTCCTTTACTCACCTTGTAGAAGACGGTAAAGCAGAAGACATGTCATGTTAGGCCGGTCCCGGGACGCATGCCTTGGGTGATGGTTAGTATGGCACTGATTCCCAAGTAGTACTTTGCCAATGTCCATGTGTATGCGGTAGTGTTGATACATTACCATCATGTGTGTACCGGAGTAAATTAGACCGATGGCCCTGTCACGTCACGCCAGCGGAAAAAAAGGCCACTTTTTCATAGGGTTTATCGGTGTCACGCGTCACGGAATATAATTTCTGGGCCATAAAGTTGGCCCAATAAGAAACTGTCACGCTGTCACGATCGAAAAAATTTTCTTCGGCCTGCGGTCACCTTGTAACCTGCAAGAACCCTGACGACTGTACCTAACCTATTTCGAGATAACAACGGTGCACCCTAGGGTACCCAGCTCGACGTAGACCTGCGGGTACATAGACGCCACTCGCAAATGAATCTTTGTTTTCTTTCATCATGGTGAATTCTTGTTTGGGGTCAATGGCAAAAGGACCCCAAGACCTCAAAACAAAGGTCATCGGTCTAATTACTCCGGTAGCTTGCATGCCTTGAAGTGGTAATACCCCAGTGGGCATCAAAATTTGCTGATTGGTCATTTACACGACTAGAACATGCACTAGAAGAACCATAAAATACAAGCGAATAAATTACCAGAAGGCGTGCTCGTCCAGCACCCGCTCGCTCCTTTCTCACCAGGACGTTCTGTAACTGCATCATCTAAACATCGTGCATTCATTTGCTTCAAGGAGAATAATTACATGTACGCCCCATGTTTGGGCGAGTTATCTGCTGATTCCCAAGAACTTCTTGGAGTTCCCAATGTCCATGTGGATGCGGTAGTTGTAAAAAGATACATTATCATCGTCAAGAACATTATCCACTGTGTGCATTAACGCCACGCTGGTGCTCATGTGCCGCCACTCGCTTCGCTTCACCTCTTGGCGAGTTGCCACGGTCAGATGCGAGCCATCCCGTGAGGCTATGCCCTCTGAGAGGAGTAGTCTTGACAACATCATGGACATGCCGCCTTGATCTCGGCACCATCCCAGGTGGGCTCGGTGCCTCTTGACAAGGGACGGCATTGTGAATAATAGCCATTCTTTGTCTCAGCATTTGGCTGTTTGTGAGCAGCACACTTTGGTGGACTGGTAGTGGATGCCTCCACACTGGCCAAATACTTCAACGCAGTTGCCGTTGCAAGGAAGACCTGCACAAACAGCCGATTTGCTCAATACTTTCAGCCATGTCTCCACCTGCTCGCACGGATCGTAGTTCACTCTCGCTGGGATGTATCATGACTTCTCATGCTGATTGTGCAAAGTTGTTGCACCACTAATGAATCTACGATTCACTCCGTTGCAGCCACACTTGCGCAAACCTTTATACATTTACATATATGGCCTTCAGCCACGCAAGCATTGTGCCTTAAAGCAGTGTGCAAACTCTGCTTGATGTATGCAACATCCTACCTGAAGCAACACGGCAGATCCCAGAATAGGGGTGGTCAGCAGCGAGGTGAGAATATCGTGGGGTTCAGTGATCACCAGCAGGCACACTCAAAACGGGACAGAGTGCGATGGATTATACATGTCACAGCACAAGAGTGCAAAAGTAGCCTGCACCGGATACAGGGCTGGCAGAATCCCAAGGTATAAGTGGACATTGCATTACTCGTACCTTCTGTGCCCGAGGGTGGAGGTACATCTGCAGGGGGTGACTGTGTGGCTGGCAGGGGAATGTCGGTAGGGGCTGGGGTGCCGGTTACGGGAGTGGGTGGAACATCTGGAGCCGGGCTCTCTGGTACATCCGGGGGCAGATTGTCTATGCCATTGGATGGGGCTGGGGTTGCGAAATGTCCAAGACTGCATGACGCCATGCCTCACTCATTCGCTGAGTAGCCGTCAAAAGCAGGGAAGACAGCCGACATTGCTACGACTGTTCGTGATCCCGTCCAGTTGTGCACATCTTCTGGACAGACACGGACGTCGGGCATCGACTTGCTTCCTTTCGTCCGTAAGTGGATCATGCGGTAAACTTGTCAATCCATATGACACAATCGTCCCATCACTTGCTCGTCATGCAAACGACATGCACGATTGGAGATTTTTGTGTTTAAACTTATAAGATCAAGAAAGAATCGGATGGAAACTCCCCGATTTTCCTGCTTTTATGTATGTGCCCACCACCCTTGTGGGCCACATACATAACCCAGAAATATGTCATTTTGCTCGTACACCTGCCGTTTGAAAAGCGGGAGTTCCACTGCCATCTTATCAATCATTCTTTTCAGAAGGGCACCATGGGGTAGACCTGTGTAAAGGAATGCAGCACTTCCCAAGGAAGTGACTCTACTAGAGGCAACTTTGCATCTAGTCGCCCGTTGTGCCGCTGGCCACTCAGGCGTACCATGTAGTTTTGTTGTCGTTTTTACATAGTGTTGTTTGGGATAGCTTGTGAGGGGTGGCGTGCTAAAGAAACTGAAACAGCAGCATATATGCAGTTTGGGATGATAATGAAGGATCTTTCACAAAACTACCGCATCCACTTGGACATCGGCAACTCCAAGAACTACTTGAGGCAGTGCTGGATGCATGTGCAAAACTTCAAATATGAGCCCTCTACTTTGGTTAGACACAGGATGCAGGCCCAGAGTCTCATCTCAATGATAACATCCTGCGGACGTGTACGCTGTGACAGGGAATTAACTGTTGATATGCGTAGAACCATTCCAACCAGGTCGCGTGCACAAGAGGACTGGGGCGCAGAACATCTTTCTGCTGCCTCCAGTAACCCCAAACAAGATGAAAATATGATATGCCGGCAGCAACAGAGCAGCATTGACAACTGGGACAACTATGGCTGACCTCCGTCGATCCGGAGGGACCTGTAACAACATCTCCCCAACTGTCTAGTTGATTCTGGCAGCAGTAGCCGCCATACATGCACAGAGAGACCTGTACATGCAGTTTCTAGGCTAATCACGCACAAGTACACTGAGCACTTGCTCTGCTTTGAAGCGTCGGCGTCAATGTTGAGTTTATGGGCTCTGAACACTAGTACGGCAGGTGACTGCACGGAAGTGAGGCGCACTGCAGGAAGTGGCATTGTGGCCAAAAGCTTCGTCCTGGACTGACACGGAGATGTAGTCAGTGGTGTTAAAGTCTGTAGAGGGTATTATGATGGTGTAGCAGCCCTCCTGAAACGTGCGAGACACCTCAGGCTGCACGGTTGTCGTTTGGGTGATGCCAGCCTCCAGATCCGTACAGTTTCCGAAGGAGTCGAGGATGGCGATTGGCATGTCCTTGATCGTAGTCGTGATCGTCAGGAACGTTGAGTACGGCACACACATGGAGAAGTACACGAACAAGGACTCGTAAGTGGTGGGCTCTGTGCTGAGGAACTTGTCAAATGCAGGGCAGATGTAAGACTGATACGTCCCTCCGACGACGCCCATCAGCGAGAACGACAGTGGTTGCGTATTTGTTGCCCCCGAGAGACAGATGACGCTGGTATTGGAGCCTGGCGCAGAGCTGACATCCGCAAAGGCACCTGCAGAGTGCCATCAAGCCACTTCATAGCCATTTCAGTGAACATTTTGTTTATGCTGCAAGCGCACTTGAACCCCCCTATCATTTCACCACCCTGCGCTTCCGTCGCGCCTCAAGTCATTACCCAGCCAGCCCCACCCGGACTGCGCCTGACATTGCTTGTGCACCTTGGCCGCTGTGAGTCAGAGCTCTGCTCACCAGGGAACGTGGCCGTGACAGTCCAACTGCTGCTTGATTTACCGCCTATCACTCATGAGGTACACGTGCTTGTGTGGTTGCCTGCTGATAGGTTGCTGCTTGGCACTCGTGCCGACTGATGCTTTAGCAGAGTCTAGATCAACCCCCGCGTCTTACGCAGGGGCAGGGACGCCTTGTAGGACTACAGAGCAAGCTATAGTAAAGGCTGCTTCCACCAGACAATCCTGATAGGCGCAGTTTGGCCATGTTTGTCTGAGAACGCAGCTACACGAGGAACCTTGCAACCAGTGCACTCCTGCCACTCAAAACATCAGCCAGCAGCAGCGGTCCACCTTTGTCGAAAAACGAGGAGGAACAAAGAATGGACAATGATCTCACCTGCCATGACACTGGCCACCAATGTGGCGCGGAGCATCCACGAGAACATGGCTGCCTAACTTGAGGTTTCCTTCACTCTGCACACAGAAAAACACCGGGATCGTTTTAATTGTCAATAATTCCCCACAAAAATCATCCGAAAGATATACAACTTCTACGTAACATTTCGAATGGTGACTCTATATTTGACATCCAAACGTGGCGTGATGCTGGCATGCGCACATCGCGATAGCTGTACCACAAGGTCACGCAGGTGTATGAGGTGCGTACAGTTCATCTCGCAAGACAGCTTATGGTCATAATAACATATGTAATCTACTATGATTTCAGGGCAGTTAAGACGTACCCCGATTTGGGTATACAATTGTTGATGCTGTCAGTGGATGCGCAGGACGGACGCGATCAACCCAAGCACGTCAGCGTCTACTAATCAAGAATTCACATCAGATGTTTAATTTGATACCTTAATGTAAGATATACATCTTCTTCACGCATTTAATACCAACAATTGCATCGTGACAATTTCGCACAAAGAGCACATGTCTTCGACGCGTGCGCTTGTGCGAAATCCGGAGCAAATCCGAGTGCTGTCAACACAGACACCGACTTGCCAAAAACAAATCATTATATGTTACTTCAACATTTGCATTGCCGTTCGAGTATGTGTGGTGCATCTACGCGCGAAAGCTGCTGATGATTTGGGTGCGCAAGAAACCACAACAATCCGCTCTCAGACGCTCTTCTAGGCAACCTGGCGAACCGAAACCACATATTGCAGGAAAATGGAATATGTTATTCAACTAAAAACTATTTATCTGTGTCACTGCTTGCATGCAAGTTGGCCTCGGCCGACGTACCTGTGGTAAAGTCGTGGATTACGACTGCACGTGTCAACAAGCAATGTACATGCAACCCATCAAAAGCAGCGAACACGACGCCAACATACTGATAGACTGCAGGTTTGTGATATTTATCGTGCATCAGGACTTGATCAGAGCCTTTGAAGGTTTGTTCATACATGATTTGTGCATCATGTATGTACACTGGATCAATCATCCTATCTCAAGATTCCTATCACAACAAAGACTACTTTGTCAAAGTCTTTGACCTTGTGGTACCCTTTTGTGTATATGACAATAGAGCATCACAACTCAGAAAGAACAGTTCGAAAAGGTGAATATATCTCGAAACACATGGTTCCTCCTTCTATTCCTGACACGCGCACCCACCGCTGGGGTGACAAACAAAAGCTCCACATAGTGCTTTGCGGATGTATGTCTTGAAGCATCTAAATGAGGAGGGGCACCAGTGTTGCCGAGCTAACATCCGCAAAGAGTTTGATTTGACTCACGGAGGACACGCCCACAACAGTCATGTTTGTGGGACGTGTTCTGCCTTCTGCAAATACGCAGAGGCGTGTTTGCCGTTGTTGCTATCACTAGCTTCGTCACCGCAGAGTAACGGCACGCAGCACTCTGCAGTGACATTCACACACACACTCGTGCTGGCTACGGATGCTCCGGGGTCCTCCAGCACGGGGGGAATGGGAGCAAACGCCACCGTTTGATATGCGATCAGAGCATCCATGGCAACGGTGCCAAACATGCCGATCATCCACGGAAGTTGCCACAGCACTGAGCGCCACGTGACGAGGCGCAGAACGATGCCACCAAACCCCGTAATGTTACCCACCATGGCGCAGATGAACATGGACGTTGCGAGGCCTTCCGTGTTCTTGCGAACGATGTTTTTTATGATCTGCGAGACACGCGACTTGAGGTAGAACACCGCCGACACCATCCCAAGACCGAGCCCAGCCCTGCAAGCAACAGCATGTACTGAGAAGGCGAACGAACATCTTCAAACGCGACTGACAAGCTGGAAGTCAGCTGCGCTCGGAAGCACCTCACAATAACGATTATGTGAACTGACATGTTGCAACCAAGCTGCATCACCACTCACAAGTGAAGTGTGAAAACCTCAGTTTGAATGAAACCTTACTCATCGAGCGTGAGTAGCGTTCGAGCAGCGTTTGAGCGTACCATCGTGCCCACCCAGGGGCCTCTACGTTCTTGCACAATGGATGCGAATGAGACAGCGGGTCACTCTCTCGCCCCAATGGAGGAGCGAGATGCCGGGCTTGAATCACCGCCTGTCGTGCACCCACATGCCCCTCCCCCCCAGCCTGCGTGCCTCCCCCTCTCTCGCCGCTGACGCTTGCAGCGGTGACCATGGTGGCTGCGCCCTTGCGTGCATCACCAGCCTGCACGCCGAGTGTGCTGGGCACTGGCGGGTTGAACGTGAGCGTCCGCGTGGGCACTTGCACGTCTGAGGGCCAGAGAGCACCTGAGCCGTCAGCAGGGTGCGGTGTGCCAAGGGCGGCGAGCGACCGCTCGCGCTCAAACCCACGTATTCGCAGCGACTCCGACCACCCCCCGCCGACAAAGGCAGACGCTACCAGCAAGCACAGCAGCAGGGCTGTCGAGGCCTGCGCAACGGCGGGACACGGGGGCCCCCGCCCCGCCGTGAGAAGCTGACGGCGGCCAGAGGTGTAGACGACACGTTTATGCTCACGAGGAAGCTGCGCCTGCGGGGCGTGGGACGTCGAGGAAGGGGAGACGTCGAGCTCACATGGCGGGATGAAACTCCTTGGCGAGACCTCTGCCGATGTGCACATGTTGTGGACGAGCCAGGCGGGATCCCGCACCAGGTCAAGATCTGCACCACAATTGCTGTGCCTTGAGCGTCAACAAAGCACGAATACAACAATCGCGCTGGCATTTACTTACACGGTGAAAGCACATGCTTTGCGTGTTCGAAGATGGGCTCACGCGTACGATGCCGGCGAGGCCATCTGTGTGCAAGGATGCGCCTGGATCATGCTACGCCTGGCACCCTGACCCGCCTGGGAGCATGACGATGCTTGGCACAACGTGCGCAATGGCCTGGAGGCGAGCAAACAAACAGGTGACATGCCAGCAAGCAAACAAGGCGTGCCGCAAGAGTGTTACAGCGAGGGTAGCGCGCTCCTTGTGTTCGGGTCATTGCCAACAGGAGCAAGCATAGCAAGCAGGAGCGTCAAAAGAAAGCGCGAGGAAGCGCACGGGGGGTGGTGTGGACACGCGGGATATGGTGCACGGCTGCCTGGCCGTCAGCCGACGAGTGCCGAGAAGACCGGTGAGCCGAGTGTGTGTTGAGCTCATCTTGCGCTGCGAGCGTTTGCCGCGCAGCATGCGAGGCAGTCCTTACCGTGCGCGTGCGCTCCAGATGCTTTTCCGTCCACACTGCTCGCCGTGACCGACGGCGCGCCAAGGCTGTGTAGTACGTGTATTGTACCATCATGACGATGTCGCACATGATGAAGTACCATGCCGTGCCCGTCGTCAACGGCAGTTGTGCACCCGTCAGAATACAACCCACCAGGTTGCAAGTATCCCCCTGCAAGTGCTTGCTCGATTTTGTTGAGGACATGCCCGTGAAGTTCGTGGCGAAGCTGCGCCGAGCAGCGCCTTTTCGAGGGACTTTGTGAGCGACACAAACACGCCCCGAATATGCTT